>NC_086361.1:5622801-5831327 GCF_036324505.1 Eleginops maclovinus | reverse complement strand
TTTAACATTTGGGCAGTCATATTGAAATTCATGATAGTCATGTGACACTTACAGGAAGTCACCTGGAATGCTTTGTTTATCAGACCAGTTTTGGCATGGTAGTGTGAGCAGCAGCTACATCTTATTCCATCCTCTTTTGAATTCACTTTATAGGAGCATCGTCTGTGAGTATCTTTGCAGGATATTGTTAGTGTAATTACTTGATGGGTTTATTTCTGCATATTTTTGTAATTTCAGCGAAGTAAGAGCAATTAATGTTTGACATGCGATTTCATATATCCAGCTAGTCACTGTAGTAACTTTCTAGGCTTGTTGTAGGCCTTATCTTTGGGGATGTGTATCTGATATCTTAGTTATTACATATTTTATGCTGATTGTGTATTTTCTTTCTTTCTTCATTTTAGTTTTACACCTTTTACATGCTGTCAGTTTGAATAAATCTACCAAATCTGACCGGTGTGTGATGGGAGTCATCTGTCTGTCTAATTGAAGAAGGGGAACTCTTTAGTGAGGGCAGAACAGTACTTAAGTACAGTACTTTAGAAAATGTATTTTGTTACTTCCTGCAGGTATGATATGTGTAGCCCAGAATCCACAATATATATTAAATAAAGCAATTGTAATTCTGTTTCCAATTTGTTTAGTTTTTCCCTAAAACAATAACAAAAATAACAAATACCATTAATTTCACAGGTGTTTATGTTCTATCCATAATAACATACAAAAGTATAGTTGGATCTTTGTGTGTTGTTATTATTAGCAGAGAAAATGTAATGTTTGTACAACTACATACAATTAATCCTACCAATCTAGGTCGGAACCGGGTTCAGGGGGCCTCGAAAATATTGCCATTACCCAAGGAGGGCCTGACTGTAAAAGTTTGAGACCCACTGCTCTAGAAAGGGGCCTTTTAAAGACTAACTTAAGTCCTACTTGTTTGTACACTAAGGGTGGGGTATTCAGATGGTGGCCAACCTCACCACTAGATGGCACTAAATAGTCACACACACATTTTAGTTTTTTGTATCACTACCTTCACCTTAAATAATTTAGTATCATTACCGTACAATTCACAAAGAACTAAACTAGACAGCTAAGAGCCTTCTTAAAGTGAGTTCTGAAATTTTAATAAAAGTGTACAGATCATTTAAAAAAATGATTTCCAGATTGTGTTACCTGTTTGAATTGGGTCAGACACTCTGCACTGCAGAGTCTGATGCTGCCGCCCTCAATCTTGAGCATGACTGATTTGTCGCAGCGGGAGTGGCAGTTCTCACAGATGGACAATTTGTTGAAGTTGCAGAAGCGGAGGAAGCAGGGATCGCTGCAGATCTTGTGGACGACGTACCGCAGTTTGATCTCATGTTTGCTCTGCAGGACGTAGACAAACAACAGCATGTCAAACATAACTCATTTCGTTTTATATAAAGCTGGTTAACAAAGAACAGAGGGTTCAAATGTTCTTTTCTCTTACGATGCAGTATCTGTTGCACACGCTGCACTGTGACTGAGATGTGAGCGCCTTGAGGGAGAATTTGGGCGACAAAACTGTCTTGTAGTTGAAGGAGGCCAGGCAGGTTTTGCTGCAGAAATCCCTAATCGTCCCCTCGTTATCCACCTGGAGGACGTCCTGAGGCTGTGTTATCCCCCTGAGAGCACGAGGAAGGATGAGATCAGTTCAAACTCATCTTGAAGCATAGATGAGTTCAGCTGGAGAACATTTAAAACCAATGTCTTTTTACTAGTCAGAGGGACAGGGGAAATGGACTCACTGGAGGCAGAAGTGGCACGTCTTTTTAACTTGGTAAAATTTCTGAAGGCAGCGAGTGGAGCAGAAGATTTCAGCGTGGCTTTTCCTCTGATAAACCGTCCCTCCGTCCATCAGGCGCTGTTTGCAGTTGAAGCAAGACACAGGCAGATTCATGTGGGTGAGAGTAGGCGCTGAAGACGTAGAAGAGTCTTCTGTTAAAGAGAAGACTGACCCAATCTTCAAGTCCTCCTGTCAGAAACAAAAAGGAAATGATGGTGTAACTCTCGCTAAGCTGCTGATATTGCTTTTACTGTTATCCTAATTAGTATTATTGACATCTTTTATTAAAAAACAGACTGTCTTCATTCTCATATGAAGCGTTTCATGTCTCCTACCTTAGCCACAGCTTCTCCTGCCTTAGGCTCATCCTTAATGCCTTCTGTGGAAATGGCTGATGGGAGATTCTGGCTGTACTCTTCTTCATCATTGGGCTCTTTTTTGATCTTGATGAGGAGGGAAGACATGTGTAACATTTACAACAGTCTGTGTGGAGAATTGCTGTTGTTGGGATTTCTTTTGTCTGCTCTGCAACACACTCAAAAATAATAAATGTAGAATTTGTAATACTGTAGTCCAACTGTCAGTGATATTACGTATCAAGCACAAAACAGGCTCTACTGCTATACAGAAAATCAACATCATTTGTAATTATTGATTTGATACTGTATATGTATTTTCCCACTATATAATTTGTGTAGCAGGATATTTGTATTATCTAAACAGCTGAAATATAGACTACAGTGTCAAACAAATGTGGAAGCTCTCTGTGAAACGATGTTGAACCCAGTAATGTCCGACTTTGGCAGTCGTCATTGGGTCTCAAAAAACGTAGCTGGTGTTGGGATTTTTTCTGTGGCTGGTTTAACCCATTTAAGCCGGGAAAGCGTTGCTGCATTTCTACCATTAAAACCGGGAGCGCTGTTACGTCATTCTACCATTGAAGCCGGGAAATCGGATACGTCGTTTTCTGTTACAAGAGCTCTGTGGTATATTTTTGCATTAATTATGGGCCTCTTAGCCAATGAAATACATCAGAATATACACGTGGCATTGTTTGGATTTTTTTCGAACAATCATGGCTGACTTAGACTACCGCAGAGGGAACTCTGAAGTTAGTGAAGGCAGTGATGTTGACGATCTGCACAGCGCTGATGACATTATTGCTGACGACTTTGAATCCGTCGAACCAATCAAGCGGGATTAATGGTTAAGACATATGTTTGAAGACAGCGACGATGATGACCATGAGTTTGAAGGTTTTGAAACCGAGTGGAGGATGGAGAATTACTACTTTAATCCACAGAGTTTTTTCAACTGCACCCAAGGAGTGAAAGTCGATTTACCTGCAGAGGCCACTCATGAAAGCCACAGCTGTAAGCTCTCAAATACTTTTTGAATTTTGTTTCTATCTGCTACAGAGGCTGAGAAATCAATTATTTAGTAGGCGTTGACACAATTGCTGAATTTCCAGAAAAACTTCAGGTTTTAGGGGGTTCTTCTAAAATCTGCCATAGGTTTTCCAGGCATTTTTTCCAGGCGTTTTAGGCCTAAATGGGTTAAGCAGGTGGGGATGAGGGGAAAAAACAGAGTGGGAGAATCCTGCTTTCAGTGATTAAAATTGAAGCTCACAAAGATCGATTTTAATTCTTAAAAAGGGACTGTTAGTTTGATTTGGCAGCACCAAATGCAAAATGTTGGTTATACCGTGTTTGCATAGATAGATAGATCCCCATAAACACTGGTCCTTTGAAATCTGGCATACAGGGTTCATTTAAAGAATGTGTTGCACTACTCTACAGATATTATGAAGCCAGCACAACGCTTCCTTGTGGGACAGTAAAGCCTGAAGCTCTCACACACTATCCCAAACCCTGCTTCCACTGTACACAGAGTGAGTTACAGACATAATACTCACAAAATCCAAATTTAGTAGCGATGGTTTCACTTCTGTAATTTCAATCTCTTCTGGCAAAATCTTCACTTCTTTGATGTCATTATCTTCTGGGGAAGGGAAGTTCCTTCCTATAAAGAAATGTAAAAAGGCGGTCAAGTGGTCACTCTACTTGAAAGAACATTAGATGGGATAAGCAGTGTTAATAATAATGACCTTTCACTCTCAAAAGAAATCGAGAAATGTTTCTGCTATTGGTATTATTTATTAGAACAGTAGGCCGTAAATGCATCCTGTTCTTTGTCCTAAATTGGTGAAGTGTTGTCAAAGCTCAGCGGTTATTGGGTTAAAAGATTATTATATACAGTGGGGCAAAAAAGTATTTAGTCAGCCACCAATTGTGCAAGTTCTCCCATTTAAAAAGATGAGAGAGGCCTGTAATTTTTATCATCAGGTACACTTCAACTATGAGAGACAAAATGAGAAAAAAAAATCCAGAAATCACATTGTAGGATTTTTAAAGAATTTATTTCAAATTATTGTGGAAAATAAGTATTTGGTCAATAACAAAAGTTCATCTCAATACTTTGTTATATACCCTTTGTTGGCAATGACAGAGGTCAAACGTTTTCTGTAAGTCTTCACAAGGTTTTCACACACTGTTGCTGGTATTTTGGCCCATTCCTCCATGCAGATCTCCTCTAAAGCAGTGATGTTTTGGGGCTGTCGCTGGGCAACACGGACTTTCAACTCCCTCCAAAGATTTTCAATGGGGTTGAGATCTGGAAACTGGCTAGGCCACTCCAGGACCTTGAAATGCTTCTTACGAAGCCACTCCTTCGTTGCCCTGGCGGTGTGTTTGGGATCATGGTCATGCTGAAAGACCCAGCCACGCTTCATCTTCAGTGCCCTTGCTGATGGAAGGAGGTTTTCACTCAAAATCTCACGATACATGGCCCCATTCATTCTTTCCTTTACACGGATCAGTCGTCCTGGTCCCTTTGCAGAAAAACAGCCCCAAAGCATGATGTTTCCACCCCCATGCTTCACAGTAGGCATGGTGTTCTTTGGATGCAACTCTGCATTCTTTCTCCTCCAAACACGACGAGTTGAGTTTTTACCAAAAAGTTATATTTTGGTTTCATCTGACCATATGACATTCTCCCAATCCTCTTCTGGATCATCCAAATGCCCTCTAGCAAACTTCAGACGGGCCTGGACATGTACTGGCTTAAGCAGGGGGACACGTCTGGAACTGCAGGATTTAAGTCCCTGGCGGCGTAATGTGTTACTGATGGTAGCCTCTGTTACTTTGGTCCCAGCTCTCTGCAGGTCATTCACTAGGTCCCCCCGTGTGGTTCTGGGATTTTTGCTCACCGTTCTGGTGATCATTTTGACCCCACGGGGTGAGATCTTGCGTGGAGCCCCAGATGGAGGGAGATTAGCAATGGTCTTGTATGTCTTCCATTTTCTAATAATTGCTCCCACAGTTGATTTCTTCACACCAAGCTGCTTACCTATTGCAGATTCAGTTTTCCCAACCTGGTGCAGGTCTACAATTTTGTCTCTGGTCTCCTTTGACAGCTCTTTGGTCTTGGACATAGTGGAGTTTGGAGTATGACTGTTTGAGGTTGTGGACAGGTGTCTTTTATACTGATAACGAGTTCAAAAAGGTGCCATTAATACAGGTAACGAGTGGAGGACAGAGGAGCCTCTTAAAGAAGAAGTTACAGGTCTGTGAGAGCCAGAAATCTTGCTTGTTTGTAGGTGACCAAATACTTATTTTACCGAGGAATTTACCAATTAATTCATTAAAAATCCTACAATGTGATTTCCTGGATTGTTTCCCCCATTCTGTCTCTCATAGTTGAAGTGTACCTATGATGAAAATTACAGGCCTCTCTCATCTTTTTAAATGGGAGAACTTGCACAATTGGTGGCTGACTAAATTCTTTTTTGCCCCACTGTATATATATATATATATAGATTATAATTTAATGCTAAAACAGGGTTTACAACATACTGATAGAGGATAACCTTGATATTGAAAAATAATAAGCATATAACAATATTGTGCGAATATTCCAGTGTTCTTTTATTGCCAGGTTCCTTCGTATGTATGTTCGTACTAGGATAGCTATTCATTTGGCAAAGACTCAAAATGCAAAATAACCAAAGCTGAAGATATGACTGGTAGCATTATTTCCCTTGATAATTCAGATATAATTGACAGCCATAGTCAAGCCAAGAGAAAAACTGAGAGCAGTACCTGACAAAGTGGAAGACTGACACCTGTGTACCATCATACATCTGTTGCTACAGAAGAAGTCCAACCAGCCCTCGCCATTTTTATTTTCTAGCATGTCCGATAACTGATGGGATGTTCGGCACATGGGGCACAGCTGAGGCGTCTCAATTGTCTGTAAAGATGTGAAAAGTAACAGCAGAGAAGCGTGAGGCGACATGCAGGATTGGATGTGAACCCTTTAGGTTTTATTAAACAACTTGAATCTCTTTAAACAAACTGAAAATGTGTTGTACACTGAACGTGTGCATGTTCTCAGTATTTGCTCTGTATATTTGTATTTAAAATGCAGCACATATTTGTAATACTGTTGATTGCCTTTTATTTTAAAACACAAGCTAACTTTATGTTTAAAAACAAACTACTGTGAATTAAAGTGGGCTTCCACTAACAAGATCTAAATGTAAAAAAAAAATTGAACACAGTAGTCAAAATAAATCTTTAAATTTTCCATGAACCACCAATCCACTTCAACAATTAAAACTTGATGTTGTCTTTAACTGGCTCATTTTTCTATAATTTGGTCGGTTATTTATTTATCAATTCATTTTTAAGTCAGTAAATCATTCATTTATTTATTATTTCCAAATTCATTCAACGTAATAGAAAGTGTAAATGTATAAGTTTGATAATTGACCTACAAACCGATTAGTGTGTTCTAGTGTAGCAATATGCATGTGTGGAAGTTGGAGATTTTCCAACACCAGTTCCTCAATATTTACAGCGTCTTGGTCAAATGAATTGATGGGGATGTTGACATGAATTCCTCACCTGTTTGAACTTGACCAGACATTCCTCACTGCAGATGCTCTTACTGCCGTCCTTCTCCTTCAGCATGAACTGTTTGTCGTTGCTGATGGAGCTGCAGACATCACAGGTGTACAGTTGCAGGTTGTGGACTTTTTGGTAATTGATGAGGCAGGCGTCGCTGCAAATTCTGCAGATCTGGCCATCCACCGTCAGATTGAATTTGCTCTAGAGATGACAAATTAGCATGTTGGTTGATATAATTGTTGAAATTCAGATGATTTAAAGTAGAAAACTACTCGTTTCTTTTTTTTTTTTATATCCTATTAAAATGGTTTATTCCTATTATTTTCATTATGCATTTAACGGCAGATTCTTTCATAGATTTATCATGCAGTCTATAAATGCCAGAAAGAAATGAAAAACATTAAACAAATCCCAGTTTCTTTAAGTCCAAGGTGATCTTTTTAAGTGTCTTGAACACTTCACTTACATTAAACTTGATTTAGATATCCGTTATTACTTATGGACCCCTGTGCTTACTTACATGGATGGTAATTTCTATATTCTCCATAAGGTTGAACTTCCTGGCATATTTATTCATTATGATCATGGAAACTATGTGTTTCTTTTTCTTTACTGCAACAAATAATTGTTGTACTAGCATGAAAACAGTTCAAAAGGAGAAGACAGTTCCCAACAAATGAGCCGTTTACTGCAGTTTCAGTAAAGATTGTTGAAAAGACAGTGCCCAGCTGTTTAAAGAAATTAAGTCTTTTTTGTTCTTAAACCATCAAGAAGGTTTTTGAGTTTACCAGGTTTAACTTTGTCAGTAGAATCATGGGATATGTGCAGGCTACATACAAAAAAACAAGTATTTTAAATTGTGTAGGACGGGCAATAAATAACCCATTAGATTTGAGTAGATCCAAATCACACGGCTGAAACATGACTTTTTAAAAACTTTTGTTAACATTGCAAGTTGGAAAATAAAATAAACTGCATATTTGCTTAGAATGGCACAATAATGGTAAAATAGGGAGGGGAGTAGAAAAGCATTAAAAGAAAAGACAGAGATCGTTGGTTTTAGTCTTCACATGGGATTAGTTTGCGACAAGTCCTAACCTGTTAAGCCGTCCTTAAAATATCGTATCACAACATAAGACTGCACCATCCCCAGTGTAATATGTTAAAGGCATTGATGCAACTTAAAGTCAAACAAAAGAGTAAGTATATCTTTTTCTTACATATACTTTTTGGAAGCACATCTTGCACTCTAACACAGGTGGAGGTTTGGGGGCCATCAACTTCCGCTTGGAGTTGACAGAAGCGAGGCAGGCATCGCTGCACAAGTCCCTCAGAGTTCCTGAATCATCCACCGGACAACAGATCATTTTGCGAGGCCGCAGTATCTCCCTGAAGGCAGGAGATCAGAGTGGGATTCGTCAGTGATGCATTGGGTGCTTTGCTTTCACACAGAAACCTTGTTTTTTGGGTGGGGGGATTTATGCATATTCAGTCTACTGAGTTTAAGGTGTTTGCTCTGCCTAACCAGCAGAAAACTAAATATGTAAACCCTTTCATAAAAACTAAGCAGCCAGATGATCGATCGAGCAATTTTTGTTTAAGGAAGACATATTCTGCTCATTTTCAGGTTCATATTGGTATTTCGTTCCACTACTGTGACATGTCTCCATGCTTTAATGTGCTTCATTTTTCTCAGACTGCCTGTGCTGCAGCACCTCTTTTCACCCTCTGTCTGAAACCAGAGCCCAGTCTGCTCTGATTGGTTAGCTGGCCGGCTCTGTTGTCATTTGTCAAACACTTAGAGTTATCCCGCCCCTTAGCCTATCACGTACAATGTGTTGGAATGGTAGCCAATAGAAGCACAAGTGTTACATAGTGATGTCACTAGGTTCGAAAGTAAACAAAGGAGTCCAATGGAGGCGTTTCAGGCGGAGAAAACCTATAGAACACAATACAGGAAAGGGAAACCCCAAAAACATCGAAGAACCTCTTTAGACATAACCTCAAGATCTTCACTTTATAATCACATCTCAAAGCCCAGAAGCTTGAACCAAGGAATGCTTTTTTTAAACGTCTGGTCTTGAACAAAAACATAAATTGACTTTCCAAATACTATAGATCATTCATACTGTACTATACAATAATACTATAATGTATACTGTACTATACAATAATACTATAATGCATACTGTACTATACAATAATACTATAGATCCTTCAGACTGTACTATACAATAATACTATAGATCATTCATACTGTACTATACAATAATACTATAGATCATTCATACTGTACTATACAATAATACTATAATGTATACTGTACTATACAATAATACTATAGATCATTCATACTGTACTATACAATAATACTATAGATCATTCATACTGTACTATACAATAATACTATAGATCATTCATACTGTACTATACAATAATACTATAGATCATTCAGACTGTACTATACAATAATACTATAATGTATACTGTACTATACAATAATACTATAGATCATTCAGACTGTACTATACAATAATACTATAATGTATACTGTACTATACAATAATACTATAATGTATACTGTACTATACAATAATACTATAGATCATTCAGACTGTACTATACAATAATACTATAATGTATACTGTACTATACAATAATACTATAGATCATTCATACTGTACTATACAATAATACTATAGATCATTCATACTGTACTATACAATAATACTATAGATCATTCATACTGTACTATACAATAATACTATAATGTATACTGTACTATACAATAATACTATAGATCATTCATACTGTACTATACAATAATACTATAGATCATTCATACTGTACTATACAATAATACTATAGATCATTCATACTGTACTATACAATAATACTATAGATCATTCATACTGTACTATACAATAATACTATAGATCATTCATACTGTACTATACAATAATACTATAATGTATACTGTACTATACAATAATACTATAGATCATTCATACTGTACTATACAATAATACTATAGATCATTCATACTGTACTATACAATAATACTATAGATCATTCATACTGTACTATACAATAATACTATAGATCATTCATACTGTACTATACAATAATACTATAGATCATTCATACTGTACTATACAATAATACTATAGATCATTCATACTGTACTATACAATAATACTATAGATCATTCAGACTGTACTATACAATAATACTATAATGTATACTGTACTATACAATAATACTATAGATCATTCATACTGTACTATACAATAATACTATAGATCATTCATACTGTACTATACAATAATACTATAGATCATTCATACTGTACTATACAATAATACTATAGATCATTCATACTGTACTATACAATAATACTATAATGTATACTGTACTATACAATAATACTATAATGTATACTGTACTATACAATAATACTATAGATCATTCATACTGTACTATACAATAATACTATAGATCATTCATACTGTACTATACAATAATACTATAGATCATTCATACTGTACTATACAATAATACTATAGATCATTCATACTGTACAATAATACTATAATGTATACTGTACTATACAATAATACTATAGATCATTCAGACTGTACTATACAATAATACTATAGATCATGTATCATAACGGAGAAATTTTGTTAGAAAATGTGAATTTAGTTAGTTTTGTGTGTTTTATACAAATGCACAGAAACAAGAAAAAGCATATATAAAAATACCCAGGACTTACTGGAAGCAGTTGTAGCACGTTTTGGTGACAGCTATCATGTGGGGAAGCTTTTTGGCGAGGCATTCTGCTGAGCAAAAATGTTCCTTGGAGCTCTTCGGCTTGTAAAGCTTTTCTCCTCGATACAGTGTCTTTCCACAGTTACAACAAGCTACCCATGAAAATTCAGAGAGGGGTGTGGTTATGACCTCTTCAGATGCATCATTTTCGCTGGCAGTGGAGGGCTCAATGATCTTTCCCTCTTCCTGTGGGACAACACACAGTCATGGTTAAAGGATTAGAACCATTACATGCCACATGTGATGTTACATAAGTTGAGATCAAATCAGACAAACTTTGTATTTACTATGAATTTATTTTATGCAATATACTCACAGTATTTAATACGTGTTGTGACTGCTTGTCGCTTTTCTTCTTCCTCTGACCTGCATTTTTCTTTTCTGAAGCAAGAAATCAGAAACACATAACAATTACAAAATGACATTGTATATCACATTGTGTTTTACTTTAGCCTTTACTCATGGATGTGCACAGGAATAACTACAGTTGTTAGCAACACATTAATAATCTGCTCACAACTACATTCTAGTCTGTTATAAACCATTATGAAAGGTTTATATACTGCTTATTAATTTAAATATTTTTAGGATTAAGATCAATATTTTTTAATCCACGAGGGGAAATTCAGTCTGTAAAACTGGACATCCCGGATCATATTTTATATTATTGGCAGATACAACCTTTTTTTAAATGAAAGTTTCACTGAATTTCTTTTTTTTCTAACATATGGTTCTTGCTGCTGATCTTTCTCAGAGTCAGTTCCACTTTTTTGTAAAGAAACAACACATGGACGGCACGCACGCTATGCCAGTGCCTGGTTAAACTTAACCGAGCCCATCACATTACCAATAAATTTATACAGTGCAAAATTAATAGAAAATGTATTCTCCAGTACCTTGATGCTCGTTTTCATTTCCAGGCCACAGCTTGTACGACATCACACATTGGCTGGAGCAGAAGAGCTTCACCATGTTTTCCTTGTTTTTGTAATCGATCATTTCCGACATCGGGTGAGCAACGTGGCACAAGGTGCATTGGTGGGGTGTGTAGTTTTTCTGCAGAATAAAAAAAAAAAAAAGGCAGAAAAAAAAGTTAGTCGGAGATCAAACATCTCAGTGTCTTGCTTTGTGCCTTTAAGTTCCATTTAAGTAAATATTATTTTATAATTTGACGTAGTGGGTTTTAATTGCAAAAAAACGGTGAGTTGACTTTGGTGTGAATAAACTTCACTGGTCTGTGCAAATGCCTGGGTTATTTTTAAATGTTTGGTACATTGCCTGGGAATGTGTAGGAATAATTTGAGGTGGGGTTATACACTGAACAAAAACATAAACGCAACACTTGTTTTTGCTCCCATTTTTGATCAGATATCAAACATTTAAGACTTTTTGTATGTACAAAAAAGGCTTATTTCTCTCAAATATTGCTCATAAATGTGTTTAATTCTGTGTTAGTGAGCACTTCTCCTTGGCCGAAAAATCCATCCA
The DNA here is from genome assembly GCF_036324505.1 of Eleginops maclovinus. NCBI lineage: Eukaryota > Metazoa > Chordata > Actinopteri > Perciformes > Eleginopidae > Eleginops > Eleginops maclovinus. The sequence goes on along the minus strand of NC_086361.1, from coordinate 5,819,228 downwards.
TCTCACAGGTGTGGCATATCAAGATGCTGATTAGACAAAATGATTATTGCACAGATTTGCCTTAGGCTGATCACAATAAAAGGCCACTGTCAAAGATTAGAAATTGTTGAAGCAATTCATAAGCTGAACGCAGGAATGTTGACCAGAGCTGTTGCCCGTGAATTGAATGTTAATTGCTCTACCATAAGCTGCCTCCAAAGGCGTTTCCGAGAATTTGGCAGTATATAAATGTGATATTGATGTTTAAGGTGGCTGCATTTGCTGCTGACCCCATCCACAGCTGTACATTTCTTAACTCCCGTCTCTTTCTCCAAACTGGGGTCGTGCGGACAGCAGCTACCCTTAAATATAAGAGTATGGATAAATACCTCATCAAACTCTGCTCCCAAACATCCAAACTACTCCTTTAAACAATAAACTAAAATTGAATCAAACTAAATATGACTACAATGTACAAAAATGAGCATACCTTCTCTCGGCTCATACATGTACTGTTGTCCGTGCTGTCTGAGTGCACACAGCACAAGACTAAACTTTAAACATAATTCAACCCTTATAGTAAACCATGATTTGCTCCATCATTGGACTGATAACATCGCTTAAGCTGCAATGTTTTGGGTTTTTTAGCAATTTAAGTATCTTTTTATTTTTGTATTTGCGCACCTCTATGAAGTGGTGCAGACAGTTCTCACTGCAGATGGTTTTGGTCTCCTTCTCCACCTCCAGCTTCAGAGGTCTGTTGCGGCAGGTGGAGTTGCAGTTCTCACAGACGGCCTTAATCTCCTCGAGGAAACCCTCCAGGCAGGAGTCGCTGCAGAATGTGTGGGTATCTTCATTCAGGGTTAACTTGCAGGTGGTCTGAGGAGATAATGAGCCATCAATATGACAAAATCGTTACGGTTACAATCAAAAAAATAATTTGTTTTTTTGCTTACAGTGCAGGATTTGTTGCACATGCTGCAGAGCTGCTGTGGAGTTTGGGTGGGCACAGGGTTGGACTTAAAGGAGATGAGGCAGGTGGGACTGCAGAAGTCCTTTATTGTTCCTGTAGTGTCCACTGCAGCCATGATGAGTTCCAGCGGCTGCGATATCGCCCTGGCACAACGAGGAAAACAGACAGAATTTTTTTTTGTACTAAAACATCATTTTCTGTTCAATCAAGCCATGTTTTTAACAAACTCACTTGAGGCAGTGGTGACAGGTCTTGGTGGCAGGTTTGTTGTTAGGAAACATTTCGAAAAGGCAGTTTTTGGAGCAGAAGACGTCGGTGAATCCCTTCTTCTGGTAAGCCGTTTGGCCCTTCATCATGCCTTTCTTGCATTGGGAGCAGTTCATCTGTGTTGCCTGAGATGTGAGGGAACATGGCAAACACGGCAAACATGGCAAAAAGTATGTGTTTTAATTAACTGTAGTTTGTTGGGCAAGGTTTAAACTACGGTGGCCCTGAAGTGCAAGTCAAAACAACATTTCACAAAACACGACATTTCAAAAATTACGGAAAAGGTATTGCTTTCGGGACAGCAGTTCTTGTTTGCGATTGGACAGACGCAGCCGGAGAAACACTGCTGTGATTGGTCGTTTGACGCTTTGTGATTGGTCAGCACCCGACAGCGCTACGTATTTTTATTTCCTGTTTAGTACTATTCAGCTGTTTCTGCAACAATTTTAAACTAAAATACTCCCTTAAGATGGACATCTTAAGGGAGTATTTTAACAAGGGAAGTACATATGAAGTTATCCTCGACATGCTGTCAACCCATCACAACATTAACATGTCCCGTAGAACCCCGGAAGTGTGGTTCAAAAAGTTCAGACTGAGGAGAAGGGGTGACTAGTCGTCAACAAGTGAAGTCAGCAGGGCCATCTTAACGGAGCTGCGGGGACCTGGACAGATGTTTGGCTTTAGAACTATGTGGCTGGCATTAAAGCAGACACATGGACTCTGTGTTAAAAGGGAGACAGTAATGAGGATGCTTCGTGAACTCAACCCATTTGGAACATTGTCACGGACACGCCGTAGGTTTGCCGGAGGCACGTACCACTCTATGGGTCCAAATTATGTGTGACACATAGATGGATATGACAAATTAAAACCGTTTGGCATTGGGATATCTGGCTGTATAGGCGGGTTCTACCGCAAAATCATGTGGCTAAAGTGTGCACAAACAAACAAGAACCCAGAAGTGATAAAAAACAACTTTATTGACTGTATCAGAAATGTTGGCGTTATTCCCATGAGACTGCGAACAGACTGTGGAACAGAGAAGGGGACAATGGCTGCTGTCCAGTGTACTCCGTCAAAACCACAGTGATTACTACGCTGGTGCCAAAAGCCATATGTTTGGGTCTTCTATGAGCAACCAGCGCATCAAGTCCTGGTGGTCAATTTTCAGAAAACAAAGGTATGTAGGCTATGTCTTTTTCTAGTCTGGCAGCAATACACTTCAGTAAGAATGGACATGAGTTGTTTCGTGTTTCACAATGCCAGAGTTAGTATATTTGTAGATGCTGTATCAAATAATATTGTTTTACCAACTCAATGCCCGACTGTAAAAATACATTAGTTAAACAATCCAAAGTTGCTAATTTGACCTAGGTCTATAATAAGCTAAATGTATCAGATGTTGTTAGGTGTGAGTGTTAAGTGGCATCACATGTGAATAACATACAAGTAGTCTACATCATATTTGTGTACAAGGTAATTTGTGTATAACAAAACATCTTGTTTATCCCAAGGGCTCAGTTCTGGATGGATCTATTTGCTGATCTAAGAGACCATGAACACTTCAATGGCACCCGTGCCTTCTACGGTTCTTTTTGATGACAGTTCTTCAGGCAGACCTGGATGAATGTGTTCTCCTTTGGAGCAGGCACAGAATCCGGCCCTCCCAACTTGCCTCTTGTCCGGGTGGAATTCCTGATCAGCTGTATTCACTATCTCACAGGTATATTGTTTGTTATAGTAGTTAATACTAATGTGTACAAACAGAAGTGTGCTGTTATGATACAGTACCCTCCTATTTAGCTGCCAAGCATCTCCTCCCAAGCATCATTATAATACTAACTGTTTTATAGGTTTGGATCACGAGACTGTGGCTTTGCTCTGGATAAAGCATCAACCCACATTTTTCAAGACGGGCATCAGACAGAAGATCCATGTGGTGATCCAGACATCAGTGACTATTTTTAGCAGGCAATGCAACAACAACAACTTCAACATCCATACATACATACCAGTGTCTCGGCAAGGTCAATCTCAGTCACTCTTTTGCATCTCACGTGGACTTCCTGATCAGTGTATGATGTATCTGGTTGTTCACCGACGGGAAAGCAGCCGGTGAGAGACATGTTGAAGGCTAATCAACCTGAAATTAAACAAATTAAATCTGCATAGCCTGAAAAAACCTAAGCACTTACCTTTGTCATAATGTGATTTAAGACATATAAAGAGAGAAATTCGAGTGTAGGGTTTCCTTATTTCCGTTTTATACTTTCTCAGAGTAAATGGCGTTGAAGTACCAGGAATGTTAATGACTTCTGATTTGTCTGGGTAAATGAGGACATAGGGGCCCTTATCAAAGTCCGGAATAAAGTCAGTCATCTCCTTGACTGCCAATCGATGTATCCCAGCTGCGTCAGTGTCAGGATCCACAATCAGTGGAAGAGTTTTCCCTCGGATAGGTTTCATGATGTCAGTTTGAAGACACATGATTCCAATAGCTATCTGTGCAACAAAAAAAATTAAGTGTAATCAACTGGGTACATGAAACCACACAATTAACAGTGGATAGTTACTATGTATATAAAAGTCATTATGTGTTGTAAAACCTCATAAGTGTTCAGACCCTGTGTAGCAGAAAAGGCTTAGAAAAAAACACTATACAATATACATGGATACATTGCATTTATTTGCAAGTCAGAACTACCGTGACTCTTCCCTGATAACAAATAACAAAATCACTGCTAAAATGACTATGTTCAGCAATTCATAGCACAAACAGATGTAATACATTATTTTAATTAAAATATTTCTAGAAAGCTGTCCACAGTTAAAAATAATAATACTTTATAAATATAGACTTGATTAAGCTTACAAATCATTATTTTTTGTGCTTTAATAACCCCTTCCAAGTAAAAGAGGACCAGACTAAGACTAAATTCAACAACTTCTTAACTAAATCTGCTAGTTCATCTTTTTTAACTTAGCTGACCACGACCAAGACGTTTTGGAGTGAACCACATACATGATGTAATTTTAACACACATTTTTCCCTTTGATAAAAATAATGCTTTTTTCCAAAAATCTTAAAACAGGTACCCTCTATCTTGCTAGTAAACTAGATCTTCCAGCATCTTATCCCCCATATTTCCTACCTGTACTGTGCTTTTCTGTTCCTTCTTCTTCACGTTTCTCTTCTTGCAAGGGAAAGTAAGCCTCAGTTCTGATTTCTTTCTTCTGCACTCGGGGAACGTTTTCAGGGATGGCATTATTTGGGCCGCAGCTAATGTTACACAAACAGAGAAAAACAATGGTAACCTCGCTGAACTTATCCTGGGTTGTTTTTTTCATTCACACGTTATGCGAGTTCAAACCTTATCTATACAGTCTATGGTTCAAACATGAATCACAACAAAGGCTTAAAGGTTTTACAGAGCATTGTTACACAGTTTGACTTGATATTTTACCTGGAATTGGGACACTGACGTCCTGATCATGCTTCTCTTCCTTTAATACAGCCAATGACTCTCCACAGGAATCGCAAACATGTGAAAGTGACTGTAATTCTTTCCCACAACGCGGACAATACATCACTTTCCAGCCGCTTGAACACCTGTAGCTCTTTTAAGACGGAAGGTTAAGACAGGTAACGATAAGGGCATATCCAGCACAAAATCTAACGGAGTCAAAACATGTGTAAGACCGAAACCACGCTGGAAAAAAAGATTCTAGAGTTCCGCGTACCTGACCAATCACGAAGCGTAGTTTCTTGACTGGCAGCGAAACAACCAATCACAGCAGTGTTTCTCCGGCTGGTTCTGTCCAATCGCAAACAAGAAGTGCTTTCCGTAATTTTTTCAATGTTGTGTTTTGTGAAATGTCGTTGTGTTTTGTGAAATGTTGTTTTGACTTGCACTTCAGGGCCACCGTATTAAATACACAAATGCTAATAAAGTAAAAGTATAACAAAATACCGGGCATTTAAGATAGAACTGCATTAACTTGATACAATATAGAAACGTATCTGGAATACTATTTAGGATTAACCTGTACATTATTGATACAATTGAGGAAAGTTCCCAATTTTTGCACTTTTACAAATGTCCTTTGCTTACAAACAAGAAAATTAATAAATTCAATATTTTAAAAAAATATTTATTTTCCTCTGAAGATTGCATAAAGGAAATGATGTACATTTTGACTGGGTCATACTAGTTCTGAATGAAGCCACAAAGAACATCTGCTTTGATTGTAGATGGCAAGTACTCAGCTTTCATCTTTAAAATGATTTGATGGTTATCCTGATTGTGGTTTAAAAAACACTATTATACTTATATATGCGTTTACCTTTGCAATGCTCGGCTTGTCCCTGACGTTTTTGGATGTAGATTTTATTTGCTTGTTTTCCTCATGGATGGACGTATCTTTCACTGGTGATTTGATGGAGTTACACTCCGATGGGAATTGGGAAATGTGGACTGAAGTCTGAAACTTTTCCTAGGACCAAAAACAACAAATAACATTATTGCCAAATGGGGAAATTGTGGCTCTTGTTATGCAAATGATTACAAAAGAATATACAAAGAAAATATAAGGTCTTTATTAGACTTTTCAAATATGTCATTCATAATTTCTCACTGCATACAGTAGGCTACAGTTTTAGCAATCTACACCCAGCCATGGGTGTAAAATAGAAAGTCATGATACAGAAAGGATGATGTGGAGGACATCGCGTGTATAAAGAATGCATTTGATGTATTAGTATTGTAGTAATAATGTATTTAACTCATACTTCTAACCAGGTTTGAGAATGAAAATGAAAAAAAGTGGATACTCACAATGTCAAGTTTGGGGATTAATATCTTCACTTCTTTCATTCCAGCGAATGCATCCAATAATTTCTTCTTCTTTTCTATAAAAAAAAGAAATCAAAGAAGTTGTAAAACAACTTTTACGTTATACAGTCCACATGCTTCCTTACAGACCTGCATGGTCCCCAGAGGATGAACCATACTCACTTTGGTAATGGACTTTTATGTTTTGAGAGAAATATTTCAAAAAGTACTGGACGGATGCCATAACACAAGACGTCATAAGGATAAATTGCAATCCCTTTTCTTATCCTTGGACTTTATTGGAACTAATGTTTAGATGAATAGGCACAACATTTGGTCTGGACATTAATGGTTCCTAGATGATGTGTACTTCCTAACGACTCTGGTGGCCTTAGAGATCTCTGTTTACATTTTACCTGCATTTATGAAGTGAAGGGAACTCCTGCTATCCACATCCATGATGTTTCCTCTTTCACTGTCCAGTGTCTCTTCAAGCTCACCGCTGTCATTGTCCTGCTCTGTCACATCTGGTATCAAAGGCGTCGTTTCACGTTCTTCATAATTTTCCTCATTTTTGACTGTGTCCTCATCTGTGTCCATGTCAAAGTCCACATTCATGTCATCATCACCATCACTGAAAGACATGCGTGTAGGAGACACGGTTTTCTCAGGCGTGATGACAGCAGAGCTCTCACACATCTTCTCTGACCAGTCATCCTTCGCTGTGTTCACCTCTTCATTTTCAGCATCGCTCAGCTCAGAAGAATCACTGTCCTGACACTTTTTCGGCGCTCGCCTACATTTCCTCGAGAAAGGAACTTTTTTGGTTTCCGAAGAGCCTCTTGAAAAGGGAAGACCTAGAGAAGATACATTTGAGAACATTATGAACACTTTTATATTTCTTCCTGTCCTAGAACGAAGCATGCTCTCATCAGGAAAAGAAAAAAAATGACACATTCAGTATTCCATATCCTGAATAAAATGATAAATCTGCACTCCTCAGTGCAACAGGCTGTAACCAAAAGTCATGGAAAAAAGGTAAGTGAAACTACATATAAATTGTTTGAAATTCATAAGAATTGGAGACCCCATTTCACTTGTGGGCAATTAAAACAATGTAGTATACAGTATATTGATGCAATAAATGTAATTCATTTGAATTTCTCATGAATTATGGCAACAAAACTGTGTTTCTAAATTCAATCTAAGCTTATACTTTTGCATAATGATTGTCGTTTAAAAAGGAAAATATGATAAATTTGCAAGACAAAGTCACCCAACTCCAATATAAATGATAAACCCCTCTTTCACGTTTAATATATTGCTGTATCAAAAACCCTTATTCAAACGTATCCAAATACGTTGTTAAGCTAAAACAACTAGCCGCTCAAAATGCAGCGGTTTATTGAAGGTAATCTTGTGCCAGTTAATGCTATTATAATGACGCTTTTTAACAGCTTCAATGCCACAGAAAACGTTTGCATGGAAAAACTATTCTGAATTACAGATGTGTATTGGAGTTAACAGTAGGAGAGTTTGTGTGTACTACGTACTTCTCAGCAGAAGAGAACTTTCTGATTCTTCATTGACCTCCTCAGCTTCATTTTTTTTGCAGCTGTCCAGCTCCAATTTATCTGCAAAGGAATACAATATATATATTGTTCAATATATAAAGAAAAAGACAAAAACAACAATTGGAAAATGTTGAGGAACAAAATCTATCCAGCATTTTTTTATTAACACTCAATGAGAATATAGCGATTGTATTATTTAAAAACACCTTCCAAGAGGACACATTTAGGTTGATATTTGTATTTTGTGCCTTTATTGACATGTCTCCATGCTTTATTGTTCAAAAAAGTCTTTATTTTTCTCATACTGCCTCTGCTGCAGCACCTATTTTCACCCTCTGTCTGAAACTAGATCCCAGTCTGCTCTGATTGTTTATCTGGCCTGCTCTGTTGTGATTGATCAACTGCTTAGAAACGTGTTATAAATGTCCCCCCTCTTAGCCTATTAGGTCAAATGTGTTGGACCGCTAGCCAATAGAAGCGCAAGTGTTACACAGTGATGTCACTATTTTATCGAAGTAAACAAAGGAGTCCAATGGAGGCGTTTCAAGCAGGAGAGAGTGTGTGGGAGAGAAACTCCGTCTGGAGGGAATTTGGCTTTTTGGCTTTTGCAACCCATTTACATGAACAAAAACCTATATAACACACTACAGGAACGGGAAAACTAGAAAAAGCATAATAAGGCGTCTTTAAGTAATAAACTGAACACATACCTGGAATGTCAATTTCCTTGAGCGATTTGCCTTCATATCTTTGAAGAGATCCATCCTCCATTGCTGAAAGGAGCACTGAGATTTTAGCAATGTCAGCAGCGGCCTCTGGCGTCTGATAGTACTCTCTGTCAGTCGGAATGTCGCGGCCCAAGAGTTTGGCTAGCTGATCAACCTTGTCATTCGTGAGGCTGACAATCTGGAAAACTTTGGCAATATGTTTATGAAGAAGCGTAAAGCGGAGGTTTGTAGAGTTCTTTGCACCACAGCGAGCTGCAAAATTGGTGAAGAGTCGATGTCCCTGGTAGAAGCTTTTATCTGAGCCATCCGATCTTGCAAATAAAAAGGGATTTTTTGAATGTACACCACATGCCTCTCTCTTTTTCTCAAGCAGGGTTAGTGCAGTGATCAATTTAGGGGTCAATGTAGCGGTAACTTTTTGGCCACCAATGGTCTTAACGTTGATTTCCACAGTGTGGTTGGACACCATTCTCTCAAACTCTGATTGGCTAGCAGCATCGTCTTTATGAAGATCTGTCTGGTCCCGTTCAATGAAGGACTTGAGCGTTGCTTTTGAAACTACTGGCATATTTTTGTTTAAGACTGTCACTTCTGCACATGTCACCTTCATAAGGGCAGTGTAGACCGGAGAGCTTTCGTGCATTGTCAGGCTTTGAACCGCAAAAGCTGCTGTCTTCTGTATCCACTGATGGAAAAGCTGCACGTCATGTACGAATGGTATTGTTGGTATTTGGTCTGCACCTGATTTCAGTGGTACAAAGTTCCATTCTTTCTCGCACAATTGTATAAATTTCTGTGCTTCTAGGATCTTCACTGTATCTGAATTCTCTTTCCAAGCTGTGGCAAAGCTGATGTCAGCAATTTTCTTCAGCGAATTTCCTAATTCCATCATGAGACTTGGTTTTTCACAGGATTTGGTTTCTTCATTGAAGCCACAGAGCTCTCTCACTACTTCAACAACTTTGCTGAAGTTTTGTGGTTTAGTAGCATCTTCTAAGCTACATATTGACTTTTTCTTCAATACTAACAGGAGTCGTCCTACTTGCCTCAGCTTCAGTTTGACATGACTGTATGTTTTTGCTGTTGTTTCTTTCCTGGGGTAGATAAACTGTGCTAGCTGCAGTATTAAGGGACTATTCCAGATCTCATATGAAATGTCATCCCTCCTCAGGGTTTTTAACAACTCCCTCACAGCTGATGAGATTTGTTTGTGGTCTGTTGACACTGCAGCAGCTGAAACTCGGGTCCTTTTACCTATCTGAGGTTCTGAGAACTTCTTTGCAGAACATTTGCGGATATGTCGCCTTAGTTTCTCACGAACGAATATGTTCTTACAGTACGAACAGGCTGCAACAGTTTGAGTAGGAGTGGGCACGCTTGGTCTCCTTTTCACTTTAAGTTCTCCACAACGAGTCTTCAAAACCTCTTCATTGTGTTTGGTATTTCCTCTTTCACGTAACTCATTCAGTAAAGCTTTTCGTTCTTTCGAATTTCGGCGTAGTTTTAACACAGCAGCTATATTAGGCTCTTCATTTCTATGGGTAAAAAGGTGACGAGAAATTTTAGTCTGAGCTGCCCCGCAAACGTAACAATAGTTCTTTTTGGTGAATGAGGGGTCTTTGAGCTCTTCATCAGAGCTTGAATCACTGTTGTCCTTCTCTCTAGTGCGTGGGGCATCAATGTGTTCTTTAAAGCTGTCCTTTTTAGAAGAAGGCACGTATTCTTCATCACAGCAGGAAGCTGCAGAACCGAAGGATCCTGCTGAATCCTCAGCCTGCAAATATTAAAAACACATTTATTACTACCCCAGTATGCAATAAGAGTACACCCCCTGGCTCATATATTCTAGTTTTAACACTGTTTCACTTGTTTTGTTTTCCTTTTCTCTTTGAAATAAACTGGAGCAATCTAAGATGTTTTTGTGCTGCTTTTTATTGTGTAATTTGAAGACAGATTTATGCTTGATAAAAATGGGTTAACAAGAGTTCAACTGCAGCAAATAACAGCATAGGTTTGGAGTTATAGTTTAGCACTACAGCACTCATTCATATCACCACTGCAAGACTAGACAGATGAAATACACCTGAACAAGCAGTATTGCACTTTGATTATATTAGAGTCTTAATTCAACCCCATGACTTTTGCAATCATGGCCAACAGTCTCCCAAGGCATCAGAAACTTGCAGAAGAAAAAACCAAGCACTTGGGATGCATCAACTGAACATTAGTAGCAGTTGTTTTCTCTTTGTGTGGTTTTTTGTTGCACAGGCTAAATATTGCTTTAGTTATTTGTGATCTCACTCAGACAACAGCAGCAAGCAAACTCAACTGCAGATTCTTTGAAGAATTCGCTGGATATGCACAATCCTGCCATGATATGAAAGCTTTGACTTTTGCCATGAAAATGAATGTCCAAATCAGCAATGAGATGCTTTGTGTTTTTTTGTACCGCCGGTTGTCCACATCTGCCATGTGTTAAAAATACATCAAACACTTACACTTTTATCCTCAGATGAAGAATCGTCAGCATTTACATCGGATTGTGATGTATTCTGTTCACTGGATTCCTGCAAAAATTTGGAAATGTATTTCGTCATGCAGGGTCTCAAGTTTTATTCTGTTAGACATTGGTGTAAAATTGTCCTGATTGGCATATGATTCTTGAATTATGTTCTAAAACATGTTTTGTGAGGTCACAATAACCTTAGACCCCAAAATGTTAATCAGTTCATTTGTCAGATCACGCAACATGTGTTTAATATCCCTCCAGGTGCACCTGAGATATAGTGTTCACGAAGATATGATACGATATACTTTATTTTCCCCGTAAGGAAATTTGTTCTGGACTCCGTCCTGCAGTTCCGCATACATATACAAATACAAACATAATAAACATTCAAATATATACTGTCATACACTGTATGAACAAATACAAAACGCAGACACACATATTGACAATGGCGACCTATTACACAACGGATGAACAATATACGGACAACCTCAATTCATAATGCCTTCCTCCTAGGCTGTCACCGCTGTGGAGGCATCAACATAGATTATAAACTTACTCTTGGGCGCCACGGGTAAGCGGAGTCTCCATAATTGAAAGTTATCTCCTCGCCTGGAGATACTGCTGTCACTGCGAACAGGCAAAGGTGTGGTTTTCCCTCATAGACAATTTTCTTCATTTCACAGCTTGGACTTATATGATCGTCATTCACAAGTCTCCCGAGGGTACCATCTTCATTTGAAGCTTGAATGCTAGAAAGAAAAATATTTTGATGAGACTAAAACCACAGACAAAATATATTTTGTACAACATTGAGCTGGAATTTGGTGACAGATTGTTAGATACTTTATTATTTTATGATTAGCAACGTACACCTGCTGCACTCCAACAACTCAGTTTTGCAGGTGAAATAAGCCATTTTTAACATCCTCTTAAATTCTACCTAATTAACTATTTCAAATGTACACTGCCAAGGGATACTGATGTTGAAATATCTTGTGTAAATGTACTACACACACACACACACACACACACGTTGTTCAAAATCAACGTTTAACTTGATTTGATAACGAGCCTGAAAAAGAAAACTCACCGCCAGTCTCTTCCCATCCAGGAGAAGTCAAACAAATAGTTTTTCAAAGTGTCCCCACACTTTTCTTTCCTGGATTCTTTGCGATGGGAGATGTTCCCACGATACTCAACAACAAAGGTGGATGGTTCAATGGCTTCATTTGTAAACACACCCCTCCCTATAAAAGCAAGACTAAAATAAACTTCAGATCACGTCCAATTATTGATCAACAATTTCAGTAAGAGTTATTGTGCAGAACTCATCCTCTTGTGCACCGGTCTGCTTTTAGGACTACCCATTTGCAGGGTTAGCAAAAAAGAATAAATAAAACAAACCTTTAATAGGGTCAATAAGCCGTTCCTCCAGGAAGGGTTTGTCTCTGCAAGTCTTTATGTGCTCAAGGGCATCTTGCTCAGGAGTCAGGCCTTGTTGTTCAGCAGCATCTAGAAACGATAGTATGGGTTTATGAATTTTGGTGTTATTTCAGAGATGAAAGTATGAATATAACAGACACATTCTACAACATACCCCTCTTCTGAAGGAAAACTTCTGATTCTTCAAAGTGCTCTTCACCATCATCACTTTCAGAGCTGTCCTGCTCCATATCTGATTCCAATTCATCTTGAATAAAAAGGCAACATATAATTCGTTATTTGTATTTAGAGTGTTTTTTCTCCACCGCTAGCAGAACAAACAGTATAACACTGGATGCCTACCTTCAATCTCAATTTCGTTTCCTTTGAAACTTTCAAGAGAACCCTTTTCCATTGCTAGAAGAAGTTTTGCAATTTTTGCAAGTTCCACGGCTGCCTCTGGCGAACGATAATAGTCCCTGTCGGCCCGGATGTCATGACCCAACAGTTTAGACAGGTGATTTAGCTCTTCGCTCTCCAGGTTGAGAATCTGGAAGATTCTTGCAAGGTGCATGTGAAGATGTAACGACCTGAGATGTATTGGGTACTTGGCACCACACAGACCTGAAAAGAAATTCACGCAGCTCTTTCCGTAGTGGGTGCTTGTGGGGGAAGAATCAGGCTTTGCAAACACGAAAGGATTGTCTTTGTGTACGCCACATGCTTTCCTCTTGCTCACAAGCAGATTTATTGCACTGACCATTTCAGACGTCAACGAGGCAGCAACATTTTTGCCTCTCCTGTTTCGAACATTTATCCTGATGAAGTGTTTGGACAACCCTTGGGTAGAGTTTTCTCTTTCCTGGAATGTCTCCAGTGTCATTTTTGAAATCTCGGGTGCACATTTGCTTAAGACTGATGCTTGTGCGAGGGTAACTCTGCAAAGTGCATTGTAAACCTGTGGGCTTTCATACTTTTCTATGCTTTCGATGGCAGATGCTGATGTTGTTTCTAGGTACAGGTAGAACATCTGCACATCTTGTGTGAAAGGTATGGTAGACGCATTGTTTCTTTTACGTCCACCCGACGAAGGTCGGGCTGTTTGGTTGACAAGTTCAGACCATTCATTTTCAAACAGTTTCAAGAATGCATTTGCGTCCTTCAACATCTGCTCATTACTATGACCTCCAGTGAGGACAACAGCACAGATTTTTTTCAGCGAACCTCCAATCTTCAAAGGAAGGGTTGGTATGTTATAGCTCTGCATCTTTTTATCAAATCCAGCGAGGTCTTTGACAGCCTCTACAACTTTGTAAAAATGTTTGGGTTTGATAGCCTCCTCAAAGCTTAATATCGACATTTCAAACAGTGCCAACAAAAGTCTTCCCATTTCACGCAGAGTGTTTCTAATCTTCTCATATCCCTTTAAGTTATTGCCATGCTTCTTGATCAGATTCTGAGCCAGTTGTATAAGAAGAAAATCATTTATAACTGCAGATGAAATCTCATCATGTTTCATAGTTGAAAGCAACTTCCACACATCAGGTGTCATTTCTTTGGAAAATGGTGACTCTGAAAGAGCAGTTTCAATTAAGACTTTAGCCTTGCCGTCCTTTGCAGAATACGGCGTTGTCCTAGAAGGACATCTGAATACGTGCCTCCACAAGTCCTTACGTAAATACATGCCTTTACAATGAATACAGTGCACATGGGATTTAGAAGAGATCGCACTGGTGTTAGGTCGTCTTTTCGCTTTCAACTCTCCACTGTTGTTCTTCAACACCACTTGGTTATGTCGGTAATTTCCCTTGTTACGAAACTCATCGAATAGCTTTTTTCGTTCCTTGGAGGTTTTTGGTAATGACTTAGCTTCAGCGATTTCAGGAACTTCCTTGGCATGCTTTATGAGATGACGAGCAATTTTAGTTTGACCTTTCCCGCAGACATAACAATAGTTTTGATTGAGACTAGAACATCTTTTGGGCTTTGCTCTAGCCTTCCTGAGTCTAGAGTCTCCATTCCAGTTGAGTTCTTCAGAGTTGAAAGCAGACTTGTCTTCCTGATGGCTGCATGAAGCATTGTCTGGTTGCAGCATAGAGGTCCCCATCATCTCCTGAGAAGAGTCTAGATCTGCAAAAGGTGAATTGTCCATGAAATCCAGCTGATTGGTAAAACTGTAATTGCTAGGACTTGTTCTACTGTCAGGAAGTTCAAAGTCATCATCATCAGAGCTGGAATTGTCAGAGCTGCAAGCTGACCGGTACTCATTCTGAAAATAGAGTAAAAGCATTTTAAATATACAGTAGATAACTTACATAAGCACACACTCATATACATAAACACACATGGAAAAATATGTAATCTACTGATTTGAGACAAGAAAACACACGGCCCAAAGTTAATTTTTAACTGTCAGTTTCAGATGTGTGTGAATGCAGCGTACATGTTGATAATCAAGTGGTACAGTCTTAATTGTTAACGGTCTTTCACACACCGTTTCATTCTTCGGTGTTGATTTAGTAGCGTGAATGCCTGAGTAGGAAGTACTCAGTCCATCATAGGACGCCTGTATAGGTTGAAAAATGGGTTAAGAGTTCAGCTGCAGAAAATAACAGCATAGGTTTGTAGGTTTGGAGTTATAGTTCAGCACTAGACCACTCATACCACCACCACCACAAGACTAGACATATGAAATACACCTGATCAAGCAGTATTGCACTTTGATTTTATTAGAGTCTTACTTCAACCACCTTAATTTTGTCATCACAGCCAACAATTTCCCATGGCATCAGAAGAAAAAACTAAGCGCTAGGGATGCATCAATTCAACTTTTAAAATTTAAGCTTTGACTTTTGCCATGAAAACAAACGTCCAAATCAGCATTGAGATGCTTTGTGTTTCTTTTTGCACTGCCGGTTGGCCACATCTGCCATGTGTTTTATGAGGAAAATACATCAAACACTTACGCTTTTATCCTCAGATGAAGATTCTTCAGCATTTAGATCTGTTTGTGATGTATGCTGTTCACAGGATTCCTGTAAAAATGTGTGCAAAACTGTTAAGACATGAAGAAATATGAAAAAACGAAATGCAGTCAAATTCGTCATGCAAGGTTGAATGCAATATAAAAGTCATGTGGAAGTTTGACACATGAATTAATGGATTCACTTTGTGTAATGCCTGGATTAATATAAACCATGTATTGGCAAGATGTGTGGAGGCCCTAAGTTCTGAACATTAAGAAATAAAATGCCTGTACCAACTGCTTTTTTTACATTCAAAGCTTCTATTGAAGTTTTCAAATGAAGCTTTAAATATCTGCATATAGAGTGCCACAGGAACAAGTCCTATAACCCGGAAGTAAGTTAGCATTTTAGAACTTCCGGTTCCCTTGTCTCAGAGTCAATACAATTTCTCCATAGGATTTTGGAAGATAGCTCAAAATAAGGTAGACACAAATTTAGTGGTTGAGACGGATCATATTTTGTTCTACGACATTTAATACATCAGCTGTGACCCCCCCCTCCCCAAGTGGGGATTTTTGAAGAGTTTACATGTCTGAAAAGCTATGTTTGTTAACAAGTGACTGAATAGGACTACAGAAGTTGTTGAGAACATTGTACGTCATTACGCCGAACACGTAAACACTCCCGCTAAGTTTGTTTTCCCCTGTTCTGCTTGAAATACTTCTAGTTCAATTCAGTGTGGCTAAAAAATCTGTTGAAACGATCTTAAGTTGGCTTGACATTGAAGTCCTGCGACTCTGCTGTACTGGTCTGTAGTTTGTTTATAGCATAACGTTAGCATTTTGCTTCTGGCGATTACATTTCTGCTTCGAAAATTATAAAAGT
This sequence comes from Eleginops maclovinus, assembly GCF_036324505.1. Classification (NCBI taxonomy): domain Eukaryota; kingdom Metazoa; phylum Chordata; class Actinopteri; order Perciformes; family Eleginopidae; genus Eleginops; species Eleginops maclovinus. The sequence goes on along the minus strand of NC_086361.1, from coordinate 5,803,087 downwards.
AAGGTAGACATGTGGAGATTATCATGCATTCATCAAACAGGTTGGTTTTCCACAGATCTTATTTTTCACAATATTCCAAAACCCTATGGAGAAATTGCATGGCTTTGTGGTCGAGGGAACCCATGTGCAGCTTACTTCCAGGTCGGCCTACAAAAATATATCATCCCTGTGGCGCTCTATTATGATTAACCTAAAAAATGTTTTTTAAGTCCTCCAATAATAGAAAAAAGTGCTTCTTGGACTAAATTAACACGTCTTTTTTAATAAAATGAAGCTTAACTTATGAATATATGAAGTGTTTGAAAAGGTAAACACCAACTAATATGGTTTTGAAGCATAATATTTTCTTTGATAAAAATATTGTTAGGCATTTATAAAAAGATTACATCGATCTTTTATTTATAAACTTTGACTTTTGGACTTAACAACTCTGTGGAGTTATTGGGAATGTTTGGATCACACAAGATTTCGACAATCCTACATAATCACAACTGAAATCTATACCTTCAAAGAGTGTAATACTAAAAAGATTAGTGTGGCCTTTAAGCCCAATAATGACTGTAGATTCAACTGAGCACATTTGCTTGATTATTCAGAATAAATGGACATAAAAAAACAGCTGTCATCAGAAAAAAAGTCTATTTGTCCAAAAGACCATTTTATTTTCATATTGGTATAAATGAATGAGGAATCACAAAATCAGCATTTTACCAACTGAAAAATATTACCAGTCTCAAAACACTTGTGACCCAACACAACCTCGATGAGTTTGTTTTTAGCAGACCTGATGACTGTAAACGTTGTCAACAGGTCTCAATAAAATCAATAAGAAAACTACAACTCATCCAGAACGTAGCCGCCAGAGTCCTCACCAGAACTAAAATAATTGACCACATAACCCCCTGGGTTCTAATAAATCAAGGTTAAAAACCTTTCTTTTTAATGCTGCCTATCCTGAGATCGTATTACCGTGCCTTATCATTGCACTTTTAGCTGCAACCATTCTTTTATCCCTTTTATGAATTGTCTTTTTTTGTTTTTAATTATTATGTGTTAATGCCTATGTACTGTAAAGCACTTTGAAGCACTGTGTCTTAAAATGTGCTATACAAATAAACTAACCTTGAACTTTGAACAGATACTGTATGAGATTGTCTGTATGTGTATAAAATAAAATAACATTATTGTATGATGATAGTTCCACTGCAGAACAAAAAATTAGCATTGCAACCGATTGCTGCTATTAGATCATCTCTTCTCATAAACATTTTCAACAAAATCTTAATGTTATATAACTTTAAAGAAATGTATGCAAGACTGTTAAGACTGAACTAGTTTTAATGTGTCTGTAATTCGTATAAAAAGATCAAAATCCATGCTTCTTCTCTAATACAAACTTACCGTTGATCGCCATGGGTACGACGAGTCCCCGTAGTTGTAAGTTATCTCCTCACCTGGAGATATTTTTGTTACAGCAAACAGGCACAAGTGTGGTTTTCCCTCAGAGAACATTTTCTTCATTTCACAGTTGGGACTTATGTGATCGTCATTCACAAGCCTTCCAAGGGTCCCGTCATCCTTTGAGGCATCAACGCTGCAAAAAGAAAAAAAAAACTTCTATGAAACAACAAAAAGAAAATTCTAAATGACTGCACTTTACCATGTTGTTTTCTTTTTTTTAAACACGATAGATAACCTAACCATGTCTCTTTCTGACATAACTTACCACCACTGTGCTCCTTTCCATGAAAACTCGAAGAAATATTTGTTCAGATTATCGCCCCATTTCTTCCTACGCGTTGTGTGTTTTGGAGAGAAGATGTTCCCCCGATATTCAACCACAAAGGCGGATGGTTCAATGGCTCTGCTGGTAAACACTCCTTTCCCTATGAAGCAGAAATTAACATGAAAACATTAGTCTAGTAATGTTGAATCTGGATATTAACCACATCATTGTTTTACTTTTACCAAATATATTATCACAACGAGAGACAAAACTTCTTTGGACAACGAAGTTACAGGTGGAAAAAGAGAAAAGAACCATACAGAAATGTTACATTTTTCACTGATCGTACAATGTCCAAGGACGTCTTAATTTTAATCCTAAAGAACAAACGTACAGTTACAAGGGAAAATATTTGGGCATATTTAAGTTGACAATAGTCTGTGATGACCAGAGTTCTTTCACTCCTAGTGTATTTATAAATGTGAGATTTGCACATCTTTCCTCAAAGGACTTCATGTCATTTCAACTCTTTCCAACACAATGAGTTAATGAGGCACCAGAAATACCTTCATGTGCTTTTAGGATACATCGACAGGTTGACTGCCAGGGCTGAGATCGAACACACAACCTTCTGGTTGAAAGACGATCCCACTACATCGCAGCCACAGTCGCCCCTTTACGTCGTGTAACACATTCCACAGTAGTTACAATGATATGACCTGCTTGAAGTTAATTAACTGCACTTTCGTTGTTATTCGGAGTTTCAATCTCTATGGTTTTTGTACTTATTGTAAGTTGCTTTGGATAAACGCGTCCGCCAAATTAAATCTAATGTAACAAAGGAGTGACTCCTATCAGAAATGTACCGCTTACCTTTAAAGGAGTTGATAAACTTTTCCTCCAGGAAGGGTTTGTCTCTACATGCAAGCATGTACTCCAGGGCATCTTGCTCTGGAGTCAGTTGGCGTCTTTTCTTCTCCATGACAGGAATATGTTCCTAAAATAAAGATATTAGGTTCGGAATTGTATGAGATCTGCTTAGCATAGTTATCCATAAATATATAATTTGTTTTGTTTTATGTTCAACAAATACAACACTGCAACTCGATAAGCATTGTTTCACATTGTTTAGATATCCTGTGTCTCTAATAAAAATAAAGGCAGTCTGAAAGGTGAGCAGAGAAAAAGAGACTGGCCACCTGGCTAAGTATCCTGTTAATCTCTGTATAATGCCGTTTTATTCAACTAGTTATTTGAATTTTAAAAGTTGTATCTGACAGTGGTTTGTTTTCTACCTTGCACATGTTTTGCTAGCATGCTAACACTAACTAGCAAGTGGAGAGTAAGCTAGTATTGGTTTTCCAACAGATTGCCCGCTGATTTTGACTTCAATAGATGTATTTTCAGTAAATATATCTTAAAACACGTTTACCTTTGCTTCAATATCCCATAGTAGAAGCAATAAGGGCTAAAGAAGTAGCTAACAAAGTAGCAGCCATCTTTCCCCTGACGTCTTTTTTCCTAGACCACGTGACGATGAAGGTCCGACATCTACGGCGAGCGGCTGCTTCCCCGACTGTAACGTCACGGGAAGGCTCTAAAAAGCAGCCAGTCAGCTGCCGTGGGTGTATCAAGCACCGTGAGGATTACCAACACAAGACATCACTGGTGTGTGTGGTTTATGAGGACCCACGGAAACAAAACATGTCATAGCGTTTGCTGTTAATCCATGTATCGTCGGACCATTTGTTTTTCTTTCTTGCACTAGTAAACGCAAGAGCTTCTGAGGGTTTTTTTCGTTTTTGCGTTTTACCTTTCTAAATAGTCAATGGTCCTTGGAGCGAGGGGTGGGACGAAACTCTCGGAAGTCCTTTCAAAACAAAAGCACCCGCATGCTAAAATACGCGTACATTGAAGCACTACAGTATCCGGTTGAAGGAACGATGATAATATTATAAACAAGGGAAAACGAGGTGAATTTAATTGAGCCCAGACAACGAATGTTATTGAGGGCTGTACATCTAATAAGCCGCTAAGAGGAGAATGGCTATGTGTAAAATGGACAGCGTTGTTAGGAGATTTGAATTATACAGCGATCCTGACTGAGGTCAAGCCAGCCGTCTCTAGCGTTTGCTTGGTCAAATCAGCAGCTCCTCATTTTTTGGAATAAAGTGCTGCGATACAAATATTATTTATTTGTTCCATTTGTTCTTAATGAAATTAATTGGCCCAGCCTCTGATGCTGCCCCCCAGTTTGCTGTCATCGGCATCAAACTGCACCCTTTTGAGGCTGTGGTGGAGAGGAGGACTCTGCACAAACTGTGTGATAACCCACCCACCCTCTCCACCTGCAGCTGGACAGACAGCGGAGCTCCATCTCCAACAGACTGCTCCAGCTCCGCTGTCACAGGGACAGGTACAGGAGAACATTCCTGCCTACTGACATAACACTTTACAATAATTCCCCTCTAGCTGGCAGACAACTCACTGCTCCATAGCCTCTGTGTTAACTTAACATGCACTCTTTACACTGTACACTTATATTAGATTTTCATTTAATATTCCATTACATTGCAATATTTACTATCTGTATATTTCTTATTTCTATTTTTTTAAAATGCTATGTTTCATATTGTATTGCAGTTTTTATGTAATTTGGGATAAATGAAGTATTTCTGATTCTGATACTGAATACTATTTGACTTGGTAAAAGTAAACCTGCTACCAACAATACACTGAAGTGCTTTTACTGTGTATTTATTTTTAGAATTACTCTGTCAAAGCCACCTCCTGAGAACAAAATCAAGTTTGATGAGGGATAAAAATGTTTTTGCCATAAGTTCTTCATGAGACTGATACTGTTGGACTCAGTTCCAGTGAAACTACTCCCACAAGTACTATGGAGTACTTTTACTGTGTACTTTTTGAATAATCCTCTGCCAAAGTCTCCTCCTGAATACAAGAATGCATGTTTTTGCATGCTATTTTTAATAAGTGTTAAAAAACATTTCTTCATGAGAGTTATATTGTTGGACAGAGTATTTTAAGAGGATATGAAGACATGACATCAGCACTGCTTCCTGTCAGTACTCCAGCAGCAGCATTTTTACCCCTTGGAATGTCTAGACTGGCCTGGATAGCTGCTCACAATTATCCTTCAGCAGTGACACACCCTTGTCACTCTTGTTGGCCTCTATGATGCTGCTGTCTTAAGTGATAAGATATTTATCTGCCCCTAGTTTATTCCTCGCAGATTCATCAGCCTCATCTTTCCATTTGCCTCAGTGATTGCATGTCAGTCAATGGAGCCTCATAGAAATGTGTCCAAATCAACAAAAGGGTTTTTTTGTGAGAGAAGGCCAGGGCTAAATTATAGATTTTTTTAATAGAGTAATTACAAGTCAGAGAAAATAAATCCACATCGTCCTATTAAAAGTAGTGAATATACTTTTTCATGGTATACTTAAACTTACTTGTATTAATATTTGCATGTTTGTATGTGCTGGATATCTTTCCCAGCCTCAATGAAATACAATAAAATAAATGGATTCATAGATAAAAAGTATAAATTAATAATTCAATTCAAATTTAATATAAAATGGAAAAAAAGTCTACTTTCGAAATCATTTCTCACAAAAACCTTTCTAAATTATAGTGAATTATTTAAAAATGTTTAGTCAGTAGAAGATTTTCTACCTAAAAAAGTTTAAATTGCATGTAAACTATATCAAATACCCTTCATGGCAATTAACCCACTTTTACATCTATTATATATAATATTATAATACTGGAAATGAAGAATTTATTTTAATTTTAAGACAATTGGCAACTTTATTAATACAGAAGATTGAAAAGATTTGCAGAAGGATCAATTCTTCATGGGCTTCAATGGCTCGCTAGATACAGGCAGTTTTATGTTTGCTTACTATCCTCAGATAGTGATTTATTGAAATAAGTAGTGACATTTTAATAAATATCTATTTCACCTGGCCGGCTGAGCCAGTGTGTATTTTTTCAAGCACCCCAAGATTCAGAGTTTATAAAGTACAATTCTGGGTCATTTATTTTGTAATGACGGCTGATGGCGTGGACTGGGATGAATGGAAAGATGAGGCTGATGAATCTGCGAGGAATAATCTAGGGGCAGGGAACTATCTTATCACTAAATACAGCAGCATCATAGAGGCCAACCAGAGATAAAAGGGTGTGTCACTGTGCTGAAGGATAGTTGTGACGAGCTATCCAGGCCGGTCTCTTAAGACTTTGGAAGGGGTAAAAATGCTGCTGCTGGGGTACTGACTGGAAGCAGTGCTTTTAACATGTCCTAATATATAACCATATCCTCTGTCCAACAATATCACTCTCGTGAAGAAAGGTTGTTGAACGCTCATTAAAAATAGCAAAAACATGCATAAAACAACTACATTTGAAATTATTTTTATTCAAAAACAACATACAATAGAAAATATCAAGAACAATGGCAGCCATACTTTAAGGAATGGGGGTTAATATAACCAAGTTCTACATGACGGAGCAGTATTTATTTCATAACGCCAGGGTGTCAGGGTTATGCAAAAAGTCCATGTATGAGAGCGGACACTTGACTGAAGACAGCATGTCCAAAATGCAGTCATCAACACTCACTTCAGTGCGTTCAGTCAACAAAAGGTTACTTAGTGACATTTTTCCCAATGGCGTGAAAGTCTTTTCAAACAGTGATACATTGCTTACATTTTTTTTTTTTTTTATGTATAATGAATTCCAACTGGTGAGTGAGGCAACAAGAAATATAAAAAACTATTTAAATCTTTAATTGAAACATATTTTCTTTTGATGAAATTCAGTTTCTAACATTTCACCCAGGGCAAATTGGAGAAGCCTGTTGAAAATCATTTAAACCAGCAGATAAAATGGAAGAATGCCGGCATACTTTGGTTTTATCTGCATTATGAATTTCTATGAATTATTTTGTTATGTAATGTGCTTCCCAAATTTTCATGAATGACATTCAAAACAACCCTTAGGGTTTAACAATTGCGCTCTTTGACTGACACCAAATCATAGTATCAATGCATTGTTGAAACTCAAGTATGTAAATGTTGGTCACTAATTTACATCTACATCACAGAAAGCTGTTTGTCTCCGGACATTTAATGGGAAAGCTATTTACCAAACTAAATACAGAAGTATATAGCTTTGTGTACTATTCAGTAAGTAGTTGAGGTTCCTAATTTGAGTGCATCTCAGTTCCAAACAAGGAATAATCACTTTAGTTGCAGTGCAGAAAATTGTAGTTATGCTTCTTAGGGATTCTCCTGTCTGTTTCTGTTTATTAGGTCATATTTAAATGATCTAATCTCTTTCTTTACAATATTAACACAACAACTCTCACTCTGAATCCCCCTCTTCCTCCTCGCTAGGTATAAATGGTGGATCATCGGGTTTCTTCTGCTTTATCCCTCCATCTTTTTTCGTCCTGAGATGCAGCTCTCGGACAGTGAGGATGCGGATGAGCATGTTTTCCTTGGTGCTGTCATCCAGAGGGCTGGAGGAGAACCACAGGGGGCTGTTGGGGACGCAGCAGCGCTCAGGCTGAAGGTAGAACAGGTTGGTCCGCTGCTTGACAGACTCGGAGCTGGATGGAAGATAATTGTAAAATATCAACATGGTGATCAGCGGTTTTTCACTTTTATTAAGTACATTTACAAACAATATGCATGTGCCACTTTTTTTGATAATTGAAACAAGCTGCTGTAAGTAGTTTGGTATAGGAGTATAGGCACCATTTGGAGAGGTAAAACTCGTAAAGTCGGACTGGACAGCGGAGAGGGTTCTCTGTGTTCTGCATCATCTCCAGGATATCCTCTTTACTCTCCTCCTCCTTACGCCTCTTAGCAGGAACATCTGGATCTTTAGGACACAAACACAGTTACGACATTTTTTTTATTCATCCATCTAAATTTTAATTTAACATGTACCTGCTGGTTAAAAAATACTATCAATACATACACTTATAACAACAGTAAGGTGGTTATTGTTATGTGAATGTACACCCAATCAACTTGCACTAGAAAACAAATAGAACAAACATTTACTGTTAAAAAAAGCCCTGGTCTTTTTACAGAAGATAAAACTGTCTGCAGTGTGTTTTTAAAGGTTTTACTGGGCGAAAAACTGTAAAATTAAAAAAGAGTAATTATACAGTGCAGTATATGACAGCAAAATAACAACTTTCTCAAATACTTCTAAAATCACCAAATTTGAAACATATTGTAATGGAGCACCGGTATTTATTTTGACCCTAGGCCATTCTGGTACCTGGCTCTGCCTCATTTACGGATATTGGGGGGTAGAAGCGCAGGAAGGTGTTCTTGCTGTTGTCAGGGTTGGTTTTGGTGCAGCGCATGACATGGGCGAAGGACAGCTGGTTGTGCTGCTCCACCGTAGTGAAGCCAAAGTATTTGCAGCAGAAGAAGAGCAGAGTGTTGAGGAGGACGATGGGGGAGTACGCACCCAGCTGTTTACATTCCCACAGGAACTCCTCCTCTACACGGGAGTGGATATAACCTGCAGAGAGGGGGAGAGCTGTCAGAAAACTGCTCAAATGTTTGTCAAACCAGGAAAAACTAAAATATTGACAGAAATTGCAAGAACTCACCACCTGCTGTGATTGAAGGTTTAAAATGTCTAAGATTAGTAGTGAACTCTGTGGCAAACTTGTTGTAGAAAAGATCCATGAAGATGTTCTCCACTCGACCGTTTTTAAACAGATGCTGAAAAGAGGGGAATGGTTCCAGGGTCACAATGAGCACAATGACAATAGTCAGGCAAGCGTCATTATCATTTAGTGAGGAGAATTAATATACAATTATTTCCTTTCTTGACTTTTTCTGATTTTTTTTTGTTGATTTATTAGACAAAGTCACAGGAAAATATTTTTCAGCAAGCTGGAAGAGCTTTGTTACCATTAGCAAAAGATTTGTATTCCCATGTGTGTCAAATGACTTGCCTGTTGAATGCCGAGGCAAAGGTAGAAGATGCTGTCGGCAGAGTATGGCTCTCCATTGGGTCGTTTCACCTCACTGATGAAAGAACAAAGACCGTAGCTCAGCTCAGCCGTGGTGCAGCGAAGAACATCCTCCTTCAACTCTATGGGACGAGCTGAAATCAGGACACAAGCAGTCAACAATGAAGAACGTTTAAAAAGAGATTACCAAAAGAACATAGGGCAAAAAGATAGTATATAAGACACTCTGTCACAGTGAAAACATCAACTCACCTGAAATCAAAAACTTGACATTCCTTTTCTGCTTTGTTAGCATATCCAAAAACATGCCGATTATTTTAGAAATTCTCACAAACAACCAGCAAGGTTTTAGTGTTTTTGTGGATCAGTCAATTGGATTTTCATTCTTTACATTTGAGTGTTCCAAATAATAATGTCCACGCGATGGAAAAATAAGTGCATAATCAGGTCGAGTAAAGGAACTATCAGTGTCGGCTTCAGTGGTTTTATTTACTTGACATCGAGACTTACAACCAAAGCGTGGTTTCTCCAGGTTGGGTTGAGTTGGCCTCTTCTGGATCCATCGCTTCCAGGCTTCCACTCCATATTCACTCTTCAGTTTTGGGACCTCTACAGCCTCGGCCTTGTGAGTCGACGCTTCAGCTGTCTTAGTCGAGCGCTTTGATTTACGACCCTTCGACAAAATGGAGACATAGAAGAGATGTTGACTCATAAATACAATGAGGGTGGGTAGTAGTAGGTATTCCCAGTGTCTAACTACACAATCCCATATTGTCGTAAATGCACAAGCAGCCTTCTTTCCCCAGGCAGCTACCCTTTTTTCTCTGGCTTTCCTGTGAGCTTGTCTTCGCCGTGCAGGAACAGGCGGAGGGCTTGGAGTTCGCTTGGACTCGTCTCTTAAACGGGCCATCCTCTCCAAAGTTTCTTTGAATAAAACCAAATATAACATTAGACAAAGCACACCAAAATATGTGTTTTCCCAAGCACTTCAACTACACTCTTCAAACACAAGACAAAGAGAAGATAAAACTCAAACGATGTTGCATCTCATAAATTTGCAAACCTCACCGACAGGGATGTCTGCTTCGATGTCCATGGCAGGGGTGGGCTCGGGGAAAGGCTCATTGATCAGACCCAAGGGGATGTCTATAACGGGGTTCAGCTTCTCGTGAGCGTACGGTCGACTCGGAGACCTGACAGCTGGATCAGAGGAGGCTTCGTCCCAGTTGTTGAGAAAACTCGCCAAGTCTTCTGTGTCCAAGTCATCACTGTAGTTACTGCCGTGATCTGTGAAATAAACATAAGAGGAACTCTTCATATAGTGTGACACGTGATATTTATATGTAAATGATATTTAGCATACTAAAAAACTAAACATTTAAAAATGTATGGGAAATGATTTAATACCATTCTTTTCTTTATTAATAAAAAAGTAACCAAAACCTTAAAATGTTTTCTCTTACCATCTGGAGCAGTTACTTGTTGTCTCTCTTTGCCCAACACCTTCTCCTTTGGTCTCTCCTCCTCCTTGTTTTTCTCATGTTGTTCTGCCACCATCTCAGCCATGAGGATGAGCTCTGCCTCGAAGGGGTCTGACGGGATCTTTTGCTTGATCTCCTGGATGGTTTCTACGATGCGTTCAGCGCTGTCCATTGTCACAGGCAGGAACATGGGCACCGGTACCTAGGGTTGTAAGGAAGGAAGCAACAGTGTGTAATGGGCTGTAAGGAGGATGGCATACACCTACTTCTTTTCCTAATAATAAAAAAATAATAATTTCACTTTGCAGAATTGAATTTGACATACTGGTAATGGCAGCCCCACAGGTTGCGGGGTAAACTGGCTGTACATATTCATGGGTACAGGAATATACACCGGCACTGGGACGGGGATGATCATGATTTTAGGAAAGATGTCGTCTGTAGAGAGGTGGAACATAAAAACAATGTCAGAGTTGTAAAATCAAAATTAGAAGGGAGAGGTCAATATAGAATCTCAAGTTTTAGGGCCAGCACATTCAAAAGTTGTGCAAATCAGGGAATTAGAATTCAATTGTAGGCAAAGTACAAAAACAACATTGCTTAATATGTTCAGGGCTATGTAAGGTCAAAGCTTTATATAACAACACACACATGTAGAAAATCTAAATGGAATTATTAAGTTTTGCATTCTGCAGTTAGCGCTTTCTGCAGGACAACAGTCTCTAACAAAGATTTATTAAAATACTGAATTGTAAAACAGTATATGCTCGCAGAGACTTAAAGCATTTGTCAAAACATACATAAACAACTCCAAGTTTTCCAACTCAGGGCCTGCTACATTTATAATGTATATAGACATGATTATCAAATATTATACAAACCAGCAATGGCATGGTGTTTAGTGCATTTGTTTGACTTAAGAGCACAGAGGTCGTTACAATAGGAACAATGTTTGGTAGTTGCTTTACCTGTTTGTGCCTCAACATCGACTGTCTGCGTCTTACAGGAAATCCCTTTGTTCTGCACCAGCGGTCTGCAGAGCACGGCCTTGTTCTTCAGGATTTTTGGGCCGGAAAGAGGTTGAACCTTCACTGTATCTGTCTGAACACTAAACTGAAGGAGGAAGTACATATATAGAAACAACTCCAGAATAGAAACACTTTAAAATACATATAAGATACAACAACTTACATTTCCAAAGTTCTTTGACTGAATGGATGTGCCTGTTGAGACAGAGTAAGAAACCATCACATTCAACCCTGGAAAATAATTGCATGAGGAAATAGCACGTTTCTTTCTTATAGGTTTGAATACAGTTCATAAATACCTGTGTCTGTGTTTTGTGTACTTTGCTGGGCAGTTCTGGTGGAAGCATTTGATTTCTCTGTTGGAGGTACTGCAAGTGAGATGACGTTGGCGATGACGGGTGTGGCCTCCGCTGTACCTGAAGTAGGAGAACCCCAGAAAACACAAAAGGGAGTCAATGGGGGATATAGCCAATACAAATCATAACATTTTTATTAATCTGAGCCAGTGTTTATTTTTTTCAAATTACAATCCTATAAAAAGTCATATGTGTGAAGCCAAAATACAGACACAATTAAAAATTCCTCAATCAAAATGACTAAAACTACTATTTAAAAAATCCTGGTTTTGAATCTAGAATATGGTTTCAAGTTGTAGTTTTGACTATTTTCCACCAGTTTGGAAATAGTTTGAAATGGGCGTCAAAACGATTGAACTGTTCTGGTTTCCTACTCAAAAATAAAAATGCAGAAACATCAACATTACTAAGTATTGACATATCCCAGACTGCGAAATAGGACATATGATTTAGTGAACAAAAAATAATTGAACGTATCATTATTAAATTCAAATTTGAAAAAATGTGGAATTGCGTAAGTGTGTAATAAATAATCTATGTAACAATTACTGTAACCGATTTGTGACGTGAGCACTTTCCTTTTTATAAGGACAGAACTTTTTTTAGACTAAGGGAACATATGTTTAAAAAAAAATTAAAAACAAGAGGGAAAAAAAAACGGTTTTGCAAAAATATTCCACACCTTTAAAGATTTCTCCCTGCGTGGCCACTTTATCGCAGCAGAACTGCAGCATACAGGTCAGATCACAGAAGTGCTTGACCTCTCCCAGCATGGAAAAACTCTGCTTCAGTTTAGCTTTGTGGCCGCAGGTGTCACACTTTGCAACCTAAGAGAAAACATAGAGTCAACATTAAGGTAATAATAACAGTCATCTTTGAGTCTTAGGCATGATTTTTATAGTTTCAATGAGGCTTGCTTACGTGGCAGAAGAGCATGGTGTATTTGGAGCGGCACTCATCAGAGCAGAACTCCTCAGTGGAGCCTCCGTACTGAGCCGTCACCAGCTTCTTGGACACACTGTGGCAGTAGACGCAGGAGTTACAGTGCTTCCCCCAGCTTTTAGTCTGGTCGTGTCTGAAGAGGAGCTTACATCCTGGGAGAGAGGAGAGGAGAGGTTTTATCACGAGTGTTGTTTAAACATATACAACTTGTAAATAAGTATATGCTTAGAATATGCTTTATTGTGATCAGGGAATTAAATTAGCCAAATACAGGGGAAATGCTGACTGTAGAATGCTAAATAAATTATTTTAGGTCACCTGCTGCCATGGCAGATGTTTGTCCTTATCAAAAAATATATTTATATTATTTAAAAAAAAGCTTCTCCCAAGTTCAAGTTTCCTGAAAGATTCCATATTTGTTGCTATGTGTAGTGCCACTGTGTTAGTGTTTACAATTCTACAGTTTACTCCTAATAGATAAAAACTCAATTTCAGACTGAGATAGTGATTTTTAGTATGTATATATTTCATCAGTCTGGTTACCGTCGCTGCAGAAGTAGCAGTCTCTGTTGTTTATCCTCTTGGCGTCTCTGGTGATCTTTTCGATCTTACAGTATTCACACAGGCTCGTCACGTAGTTGTCTTTCTTGAACTCATGAGCGCAATCAATACTGCACAGGAAAACCAGCTTGTCCTGCACACATAGAGGTATTAACATTAGGCATTTCAGTATGTACATTACGTTTTCTCAACCCTAAAGGCTAAGATTGAGGATTACAAAAATGCACTTCTTCGGGATTATGATGAGAAGATTGCAAGGTTGGATAAACCATACAGGCACCACACTTTCTGTGTATTTCACAAGCAGTGGAAGACCTGTTCAAATGATCCGTTTTAGCAATAAGGAAATACTTTATTCCAAAATCCCAAGAGCTATTGCCTCTGTACTGCATGAATTGAGCCTATTTACCAAAAAAAAACACATACTTGTTTTGAGGTGAAAGCTTCTTTTATATTTGGAATTCTATTAAATCTACAGATGTAGTATTTGACCATGATTAATACATATACAGTAATGACACCTTCTCCCTAGCGTGTTGTATTTCCTGTTTACCTCCAGCTTCTGCGGTGTGTGTGTGGAGAAATGTGATCAAAATATTTTTTCCGATCAAATTGTGACTCAAGTCTCACAGAATTTGTATTTTTTTCCCATAAATCTGTAAGTTCTTTCTCAGAATTTACCTCAGTTCCCCAATTCTGTAAAAAAAAAAAATAACTACAAAAACACAAACAAACTCCCATTTCTCACACACACACACACACACACACACACACACACACACACACACACACACACACACACACACACACACACACACACACACACACACACACACACACACACACACACACACACACACACACACACACACACACACACACACACACACACACACACACACACACACACACACACACACACACACACACACACACTACCTTGATCTGGATGACTTCAGGTGGAAAATTAATGTTTCGGGCGCACTGGAAGCAGTTCAGTTTCAGCGGTGCTTTGAGGATTTCCTGCTGATTTTGGGTGGAAGTGATTGTCTGGATTTGGCTTGATCCGACTGGCAACTTGGTAAAAACATTCACCTGTGTCTGGGACTTCTTGAACTTTTCCTATGGCACAGAAAACAACAAACGAGTGATAATGATTCATGTAGGGTTTCTAAGCCGAGCAAATAATGGCCAAACCAGCCAACTCAAATTGTTCCACAAAGGATAAGAACTTTATAATAAATACACTGCTTTGACTTTAGCTGTATATGGAGAACATCAAATATGACATCTCTGATCAAATACCTTGATATGTTGGTGCTTTTACCAAACATGTACACAATAAATGGAGTAATAATAACCATTAGTTGGGTGAATATAAAGTCTGTATAGGAAAAACATGGAACAGCTAGAACAGGAACATTCTGAAAAGGACATCTCTGTACGGTTACACAGCCTTAAAAACCAGGAAAAGAAACGTGCGATATAACAACATCAGAAATCCAAGACGATATCTTACCTTATGGGTCTAATATCACAATACCGATATAATATTGATATGTTGCCCTGCTCTAAGTTATGGTCTCACTTTTCACGTGACACAACCAAATTCAACATGCCTTCAACAAGAGACTAAAACAAGTGTGTTAGTGTTTACTATAACTAAACCCCATTACCTGGAAAGCCATGACACAAGGCAGAGTGCAGAAGTTCCTGATGGAAGTATCTGACATGGCCAGGTGGTAGGCAGGGACTGTGTTTTTCCCACAAGTATCACAACTCACCCGAGCACCTACAAAAAAAGAGCAGGAAAGTATATAACAAATATTTGAAAACTTCCAAGCAGCCAGGAGCAAAGTAGTGAATCCATCTCTTGTACCTGATGCGCTGACGGACTGGACCTTGAAAGCCATCACACAGCTGCTGCTGCAGAACAGGTTCACTGAGTCGTCACTGTTTTTGTTGTGAATCATTTCTCCAATTAGCCGGGTAGTTTTACACATCATGCACGGCTGGTTGGTCTTAGTGTTCTGTCATGAAATGAGGAGACAGACATTTGAGCAACATTAACAATGGTTTACTTTGTGTTGAACAACTTAAATCTGCGCGTCCAGGCCACAACTTCGATGCTCACACTGTACGGATCAGACCATCTATAGATCATACTGAACATAAGCAGACCGTCTTGTTTTGTCCAGTGACTATTCGAATAAATGTTGTTGCATAATGCATTATACAAAATAATATATACAAATTGAATGAAGTCAGCATTACTTTCAGCAATTCACTATTAACAGTAACAAGAATTAAAGAAAAACAGTAACCCCAGGTGTTCAGTCAATGTGCTCTACTGTTTATTTTGAATTAGAGGGTCTCTATGGCACACTTTAGCCATGCTGTAATGTTTTAATGTCTTGTTGATCTTATCACAAGGGTTTCTGGAATTCACCT
Source organism: Eleginops maclovinus (assembly GCF_036324505.1). Classification (NCBI taxonomy): domain Eukaryota; kingdom Metazoa; phylum Chordata; class Actinopteri; order Perciformes; family Eleginopidae; genus Eleginops; species Eleginops maclovinus. The sequence goes on along the minus strand of NC_086361.1, from coordinate 5,787,515 downwards.
CTTGCCAGTAGTGAAAGAACCAGATTTTTTAAAACTACAATATCAGAAAAATAAAAGCAGTAAATGTTTTATTTAGTAGATGTAGATAGCCCTGGTACAGTGAGCAAAATGTAGCGTAAATATAAAACTGTTTAATTCTGCTCTCAGATATTTACACATTAACGTTTTTTTACTTCATTGTTGAATATTCAGTTTTATGACCTCTTTGCCATATTGTAAGTGTTATCTGCACCAGTCCGACCCAAATACATGTCCTATTCCTACCTCTTTGTACTTGGCCAGACACTCTACATTGCACACAGTTTTGTTGCTGTCCTCCAGCTTCAGCATGAGCGGTTTCTTGTGGCAGTAGGAGCCGCAGTGTGCGCAGCCGGCCATGGAAAGTTTGTTAACTTTACGGAAACGGTTGAAGCAGGCGTCGCTGCAGAGCTTGTGGACAGCTCCGCTCAGGATCACCTCATGTTTGCTCTGCAGGAGGGAGGACAAAAGAAAATTTCAGAAAATAAATCCTGTCACTACAGAAAGTGTAGGTTTCAGGGTCAGCAGTTGCCAGTACTACTTGTGTAATATTTAACACGGCAGCTTATTTATTTAATTTAATATAAAAAAATGCCACTTTTGGCCCTGGCCGTGGCGCAACTGGCTGGGGCACCTGCACCGTACGCCGGCGACCCGGGTTCGATTCCCGACCCGTGGTCCTTTCCGGATCCCACCCCGACTCTCTCTTCCACTTTCCTGTCACTCTCCACTGTCCTATCCGATTAAAGGCAAAAAGCCCCCATTTTTTATTGTAGTTCATACTGAAATTTCAGGATTTTAAAATTGATTTAAAACTGAAAAATGCTAGCTTTCTTATTCATTTTAAAACTGAAATTGCAGGGTTTTAAATGTTATCAGTTAGAAATTGTAATTAATAAATCGGATATCGGATGAGTTTTAAGGGTTAACACTTTAAATCAAACACAGATTGATTGACGCTCTTGAAGTGGCACAATGTTTACAATAACCTTACTTTAGAAATAAAGATTATTACTGGGTTAATTATTATTTGTGAAAATAATCATAATGTAAGAAAGGAAAGATAATAAAGTTGAAGATTCCATTTTAAAGTTAATATAAGCACTTTAAAGTTAATATAAGCAGAAAATGAATTAGCAACCTTGTTTTTTTTTGGCTAACAACATTTTAAACGAGTTGTTGAGTATATTTTGTGCATTAACCAGCAACAGGGGTTGGACATATAGACACAAACACATCAGCAACCATTGATAATAAATGAATCCTTTCAGTATTATTTACATATTTACAAAACAAAACACTTATTCTTGAACTTTAGAAAATTACAACACTAATTCCTCACTCTTTCCCACCTTTTAAAGATAAAACGATTCATATGTTAATCAAGGAAATAAAAGACAGATCAATGGACAATTAAAATAATAGTGAGTAAGAGCACTAATGTATTTGACTTACGGTGCAGTATCTGCTGCACATGCTGCAGAGGGACGGAGGGGCTGATATTGGTTGGGATGCTTTTCTGAAGGCGTTTTGCTTGAAGTTGAAACTGGTCAGGCAGCTCTGACTGCAGAATTCTCTCATGCCCCCTTTAACATCTGGAGCCAGGATGACGTCCTGAGGTCGAAATATCAACCTGGGACATAAACAATAAGAGATAACCATTCAGTTATAGTTTATCTGGGTTATGATCTTTCACACAATAATCACAGGTGTATTTTTGCTTCCATAACATATCTTCTGTAAGACTAGTGCAAAGAAAACCTCCAGCATACACAATTAGCTTTACATTACTAGCTTTGTCTATATCTTTAATTGACCAAGCATTAGATCATCTCTTCTTTGCATATTTAAATATACAATTTCAGATAACTTGTAAAACAAAAAGTGATTGCGTTACTGTAATTAACCAACTGTGGAAGTTTTAAGGTGATATTAATTGATTAAACATTTTTGCCACGATAACCTCGAGTGTCCCTTTAATATTAATTGTGTCAAATTGTCGTTAGTTTAGAAAGATGTTACTGTTTTCTTTCTGACTCACTTTTGGCAGTCGTGGCAGACCTTAGTGGCTCCTTTGGCTGTGGGCAGCGACGTGGTGAGGCAGGAGGAGGAACAGAAGAGGGCAGGGGAGCCCTTCCTCTGGAAAGCTGTCTGTCCTTTGATCAGGCTCTTCTTGCAGTGGGAGCAGGACATGTGCAGAGAGGAGGGGTTGACAACGGGCAGCGTCTGAGCCTCGGTAGCTGGGGTCACAGAGAAGACCGATCCGATCCTCAAGTCGTCCTGTCATTAACGAACAGGAAACAGGATTCAGTCATAATCCAGTGAGTCTGGAATTGCCTTATTCTGGGTATTCCATTTGAAGAAGTGGTTGTCATTTTATATACGAGGACTACACATGCGTTCAACGAGTGAAATTCAAGATTTTATCGTTAAGTGTATTTTTGTGTAATGGGGATCTAAATAAATGTTGAAAAGGTATTTGTTTTATTTTAAGTCCATTTAAAATGTATCTTTTAGTCAAAGTCAACTTGATATTTTTTAGGGTTGCCAAAAAGATCCAAATATTCAAACAGGTGTGTCAGAATTAAAATCATAGGGCAAAAGTGTTAGGTTATTGCTGTGCTTGTAAGAGGGTTTTTTAGGGGGATTATTACACTGATCTGGCATCAGAATCATTTACTAGTAAAATTGTTGTTGTGACTTCACACCATTCAGACATGAGACCAAGACATCAATCTGCCATCAGAGGGCGTGGGACCTACCTTTGCCATATTGGGCTCATCTTTTATGTTTGCAGCAGATGAGGTAGATATCAGAGCTAGATCATACTCTTCATCTATGGGCTCATCCTTCACCGTGACCAGAGGTGGTGAGGGAGACGCCCTGATTGGCTGGTCAGCAGCATTCTCCTACAACGGGAACAAAAAAGAAAATGATTGCTGTTGTTTTAAACATTCATAATAAAATGCCATCCAATATGTTTCTATGGACTGGTTTCGATATTCACACTGTAGTGGATTGTCTTACTTACTCTTCCAGTGTCTAATCTTGGTATCCGCATGTTAACGACTTTCGTACCGTTCACTACAGTGGCTGGTGAGGAGCTGTCCCTTCCTACAGGAACATAAGCAACATGACATACAAAGGAAGGATAAACGCATGAAGTCTGTGATTGAACCAAAATCTAGTACAATTTTTAGGTAATTTACTGGAGGTAATGCCTTGAGGTTATTGGCTTTATTGCTACTTTAAACATCTACCCCAATACATGTCAGAGGCAAGTATTGTACTTTTTATTCCACTAGATTTATTTGAAAACTTTAATCTGTAGATTATTTTTGACTGTTCATCTCAGCATTAAAAGACAAGCATTGCAGCTTCCAAAAGCTGGTAGACATTTTCAGGGTTGTTTGAAAACTTCACTGGTTGGAAAAATCAAGCAAGTGAGATGAGAATTGTATACGTTAACCACAAATGCACTTCATTTTACCCCAGGCCCAAGGTTGCTCACCTGTACTGGCCGTGGCTTCAGAAGTTGGAGACGAGCTCTTGATCTCTAAAGACACTTTCATGTCCTCAACCTGCTCCTCCTTTGGGGGTAGTACGGGGGGTTTCACATCTTCTTCCTCCTCAACATAGTTAATGCCTGCCACTGATGATGTGAGGGAACATTTACAAAAGCAGCTATGAGTTGGATGATATACGACAAGATAAAAAAGGACCTTTAGTAAAATTCAGGAGTTATAGCAGCAACCGAATGAGACAGAAACACAGATATATCACATGGGATAATAAGAATGAAAGTAAAATACCCTTTTAACCTGTTCACTTAAATCAACTCCTACAAAAGGTCCAACAACTACACCAACCTGAAGCTCGGAGGTCCTGAAAAATTCTGAACATTTTGTAATATTTTGTGGCTGAACCGGGCATCGGTGACAAAACTGGTTTACCCACCTCCTCTAACTCTCTTTTGTACTTTAAAAAAGTCATGTTTGTATATCTGTCTATCCATCAGCAGGATTACCGAAAAACAAAAGAAACTAAAATCAATGTATTGTTTAAGCGTTCGAGCAAAAAAAATACCCCACATCTTCTTTCTAGCGTCCATGTTTCCAGAAAAGCACTTAAAGCTTGTGAACACAACAAAGTAGTATCTGTGTAGTCTGCTTAACTTCACCTGTATTAAAAATAGCAGGTGAATGGCTGCAATCCTCCGCCACCAAATGATTCTCTTGCTCATCTTTCATCTGAGCTTCCTGTTCCACCTGATCCACTATGCCAATGTCCATCATCTCATCAAGGTCCTCTGCTTTAGAAACCCTCGATGTACTGGCCGAAGACACCTGCTCCAGCTGTGTCCCCGTTTCCTTTGTAGTGTCCATGTCTGTTTCCATGTTTAAGTTTGTTATCCTCTCGACAGTCTTCTGCATATGTGTTTCCTTACTCCCACCAGGTCCTGCAGGATTTTCCTCTGAGCTCAACTCAAACTCTTCCTCTGTTTTCACCTCAGGACCTTCTTCTCTCTCAGTCTCTGATGTGCTACTTGGCCCAGCACTGTGAAGCAAAACTGTGCTGACTGACTCTTCATTGGAAAAAGTCTCTTTATGATCTTTACTTTCTATTTCCTTTTGAGCAGCAACAAAAGTATTCTCCTCTCCATGTTCAGAAAGTCTTTGAGAAGCTGTGTCAAGAAGATTTGGTTCTCCAACATCTGCGGAGAATCCCGGCTCTGGAGCTTCCATATGCTCTCCTCCTGTTACCTGTGAAAGACAGACAATTCAAATACATTTTAAAACATGGTCACAAAACGATCCAGGAATCACAGCTGGAATCGAGTTTGTGCTCTTAATGGCTGCTTTCACAGAATCTGTGATATGGGCCCTCATGCTGTCCAAAACGAACACCAGTGAAATTCGTTCTATCATGGCCAGTGGTTCTCACCGTAATGGATGGTTCACCTTGCTTGTTAACAGTCCTAGTGAGAGGCAGGTCAAACGTCACAGGCACTTCATCCACATTTATGATCTTGTCCGGTCCGATGGAATATTCGTTTATCTTTCTTAGTGTGAATTTGCGGAAGTTTGTTATTTTTTCCGCGTAGTCGGGAGGGAGTTGCTGACACACAGTCGTCTGCGCCCTGATGGACAGTCCTTTTCGTTTCATAAATCTGTGACACCAGGATGGTCCACCTCTGAAATTTTCTATCTTCATTTCGGTGGCGACTGTTTTGGCTTTCAGTCGGATCTGCACAGTTGAAACACCTCGCCCGTTTGCTCTCTGTGTGTTCACCCAGTCTTCAATAAAGTCTTCAAGTTTGGGCCATCTACTTTTATTACCTCTGAAAGCTTTTTTCGTCTTTTTGGACTGAGCCAGTTCTTCACGCTGGCATCTCCAACGTCTCACCATTGATTCGTTTATACCAAGGGTAAGTGCAGCAGCTCTATTTCCCTCGTGGAGAGCCAAATCGACTGCCTTTAATTTAAAAGCTGCATCATATGCATGTCTTTTGTTTGCCATAATGAGGGTTTGTGAATGAAAGCTTCCTTTGCTCCTGTAATACTCGTCTTGCTCTTGCTAATCTAGTCTCTTTTTCGCGCTAATTCGTACGGCACTACTTTGCCTGGCGGACGGACATGTGACCAACATACCACTCTTTTCCCCCGTGACTGTGTGTCTGATCACATGCCCTTCCGCCAGACAAAGTAGTGCCGTACAACAGCGGAACAAACCAAAACAAAACCTCTTACGATATCACAAAAATCATGAAAAATCCATAGAAAAGCCGCACAGGACTATAAGAGGCAGGGTTCAAAGCTTGTGCAAAAAGTAGCGGCTTATAGTCCGGAAATTACGGTACATGAATCACTAACATTAACATCTGATTGATGTCTTAATATAGACACAACTTCTACAAAATTATATGAAGTTATTTTGGATTGTTCCAAATTTCTCTGTGCTACCAAACTTTTGGTAGGACAAAATGTAGGTATTTTTGACATAATTATCTTTCTCTGACAACCGCATGTTCAGCCTTGTTTATGAATTGGTAGATAAATAAACTCTTGTTAAATCTCTGAAAGTCTAACAAGGAACTGTCCTGCAAGTAATAATAATTCCTTTTGGACAATAAATAACTTATTATGTATTGCACACAACATTTAAAGAGAACTTGGTGATGAACTGAGTGAAAATCCTAGATTTCAGGCCTTCTCCAAAAAAGCTCTATCGATATTAAGAGATGCAGAAATAAGAAGAGAGGCCAGCTCTGTCAAGATCTTTAAAGGCCTACTGAAATGGGTTTTGTTTACTTAAAAGGGGATAGCAGTTCAGTTCTATCTATATTACTTGACCGTTTGGTGAAATTCCTGTATTTTTGGAGAGCACGTACAAGCAGAATAATTGACAAGAAAAAACTATTTTTATCAGCCAGTGAGGACCTTCTCAAAACAGTCTGCCTGTACCGGAAGTAGCAGACGACTTACGGGTGACGTCACGAGTGTAACTGTACCGGTGTTGCAACCATGGCTAGCAGTACTAGTGAGTACTGTCTGTTTCTGTTGATGCTGAACACGATGAAAGCGTCAGTGAGCTCTCTGATGCCCCTGAGCCGTCATCAGATGGAGAAATCGACGTGGCAGAGCCACTGGGAGTCCAACCATATATGTTTGAGCCAGCCGTGTCATACGCTGGGAGTGACAGTGACAGTGGTGAGGACGACGGAGCCGGTGGAGGGATAGACCACGATATAGATCGCCTACAAAATACAGAATGGTAATTAGTATTCCTTTTGACCCTGGCTTGTTATTGTTATTGTTTGCTTTAACCCGTCTACTACCTTGGGCGACATCTGTCGCCAAGATTTATAAACTGCTTCCCAGCCCTGGGCGTCATATAGCACCAGAGTCCTAAGCACTGCAGCCTGCCCGGGGCGACATACAGTGGGGCAAAAAAGTATTTAGTCAGCCACCAATTGTGCAAATTCTCCCATTTAAAAAGATGAGAGAGGCCTGTAATTTTCATCATAGGTACACTTCAACTATGAGAGACAGAATGGGGGAAACAATCCAGGAAATCACATTGTAGGATTTTTAATGAATTAATTGGTAAATTCCTCGGTAAGTATTTGGTCACCTACAAACAAGCAAGATTTCTTGCTCTCACAGACCTGTAACTTCTTCTTTAAGAGGCTCCTCTGTCCTCCACTCGTTACCTGTATTAATGGCACCTTTTTGAACTCGTTATCAGTATAAAAGACACCTGTCCACAACCTCAAACAGTCATACTCCAAACTCCACTATGGCCAAGACCAAAGAGCTGTCAAAGGAGACCAGAGACAAAATTGTAGACCAGCACCAGGCTGGGAAAACTGAATCTGCAATAGGTAAGCAGCTTGGTGTGAAGAAATCAACTGTGGGAGCAATTATTAGAAAATGGAAGACATATAAGACCACTGATAATCTCCCTCGATCTGGGGCTCCACGCAAGATCTCACCCCGTGGGGTCAAAATGATCACAAGAACGGTGAGCAAAAATCCCAGAACCACACGGGGGGACCTAGTGAATGACCTGCAGAGAGCTGGGACCAAAGTAACAGAGGCTACCATCAGTAACACATTACGCCGCCAGGGACTTAAATCCTGCAGTTCCAGACGTGTCCCCCTGCTTAAGCCAGTACATGTCCAGGCCCGTCTGAAGTTTGCTAGAGGGCATTTGGATGATCCAGAAGAGGATTGGGAGAATGTCATATGGTCAGATGAAACCAAAATAGAACTTTTTGGTAAAAACTCAACTCGTCGTGTTTGGAGGAGAAAGAATGCAGAGTTGCATCCAAAGAACACCATACCTGCTGTGAAGCATGGGGGTGGAAACATCATGCTTTGGGGCTGTTTTTCTGCAAAGGGACCAGGACGACTGATCCGTGTAAAGAAAAGAATGAATGGGGCCATGTATCGTGAGATTTTGAGTGAAAACCTCCTTCCATCAGCAAGGGCACTGAAGATGAAGCGTGGCTGGGTCTTTCAGCATGACAATGATCCCAAACACACCGCCAGGGCAACGAAGGAGTGGCTTCGTAAGAAGCATTTCAAGGTCCTGGAGTGGCCTAGCCAGTCTCCAGATCTCAACCCCATAGAAAATCTTTGGAGGGAGTTGAAAGTCCGTGTTGCCCAGCGACAGCCCCAAAACATCACTGCTTTAGAGGAGATCTGCAAGGAGGAATGGGCCAAAATACCAGCAACAGTGTGTGAAAACCTTGTGAAGACTTACAGAAAACGTTTGACCTCTGTCATTGCCAACAAAGGGTATATAACAAAGTATTGAGATGAACTTTTGTTATTGACCAAATACTTATTTTCCACAATCATTTGAAAATAAATTCTTTAAAAATCCTACAATGTGATTTTCTGGATTTTTTTTTCTCATCTGTCTCTCATAGTTGAGGTATAGAGCTCCTGCGGTCACGTGACTTTTGGTTGGGAGCCACCATTTTGGCAGTCAACATGACCACCGGTGCCAGTGTTTTCTTACCGAGCGAGTATACTTCTCATTTTAATTCAAGTGAAATTCGGCTTTATAGTACAAAATTAGAGAGATTAAATATAAGCGACCCATATAATTCACCCGGTGTGCTTTTCAAGAGCATAACCTCCTGCTCTGAAGACGATGTACCCGACTTGCGCTACGCAGACATCCACAGCTATTGAACCTTGAGGGCAAATGGCAATTAAATATTTCATGGTGTGATGTGATTTGTATCTTGAGTAACACTGCGCACTGGGTCGCAATCTACTTGGTTTCTCTAGAAATATTTCAAAGCAATCAATGATACAAACAGTCTTCTCGTAGTCACCATTTCTAAATACATATGGAAGAGATGTTCTTAAAGATTCTCTTTCAGGCCACACCACTAGGCTTGGCACCAGTCTACAATACATCAAATTAACACAGTTTTTGAAGTGCCTGGAGACAGTAGTTGGGTCGATGCCAAAATAAAAACCCAAAAAGTCAAATGTTAAGTTCATTCGAAGCTTCATCAAAGTCAACATGTATTGTTGAAAACATGTTATTGATGATTTAACTTTGAGAAATGGAGCCAGATATTGAAAAATGGTCATGAGACATGCATAGGTTGCCAGCCCAGTGAGGACATTCACCTTTTTATCATTGTTATTTAAACTAATCTCTGTCAGGGTCTTCCTATTAATCTTTTCCCTTAACAACACATTTTCAGCCCTTAGAGCTTGGCATTCTTGCTCAAGACTCTGGATGCGGGTACAGCAGGTTTCAGAGGTGCATGGTGGTGTTACTGGTTCAGGCTGGACAGGATCATCGGCTGAGTCTTCCAACGGATCTGTGATGGGGGGCTCCTTCAAAGGCTCTGTGATATGGTCTTCTGGGGCTGCATCAGTTGATGTCCTGATGAAAACACAGAAGCAGCAAAATAAGCTTTCATGCATACAATACTGATGGCAGTTTGACATGTTTACATGTTTACAGTTTGACATGTTTAATGGAAATCATATGATATTAGCCTTCATTAAATGACTGGTGTGACGTTATTGTTTATAACCATATCACGGCAGTTAACTATTTGAAATAAAATAATCTGAATAACACACCGATCACAAGTAGACCCAACATGTAATCAGACAGGAGTTTGATCTACCCACCTTTGACGGATGGCTTCTGCAGATATCTTTGCCTGCTCTACTTTGTGCAGTTTAGCCTTCTGCCTTCTGTTAAAAACCTCCAGTCTCGTTTTATGTCTCCTCTTCTCTGGAGATGGAAGGTAATCGAAAATTGAGGGGATAAAATCCGGACTCAACGGATTATCACTCTTTCTCCCTACAAAATAAGAAGGAATATTTCAACACGGGTTTGTTTACCACTAGCTTGCTACAAGCTAACTTGCTAACTGGCTAGGCTGCGCCAGAGCCACACTTGTTGAGTTAAAAAGGGACATCACAGTGTCCGTTAGCTATAATAACTGGGTGCTACTTCTTAAATTAAACTAATTAAATTTAATTAAACTGACCAGAAACTTTTTGTAGCATTGTACTGTATTCCTTCACCCACCTGATATGAAGTGATCACTGCATAAGCGAAAGCCAACGGCCGGGGGGTCCCATCTTTCAGTCTTTTTCTGAAGGCTCCTGGCTCTTTTAATCGCTCCAATCCACTTCTCCCTCCTCTCCGCGTCTTTAGGAATGCGATAATACGATACACCTTTCTTTTTCCCACGCCTATTTGTGCAACCTGGTGCACAGCAGTTATCCACCATCCTTGACAGTCTGCCAGTGCCTGTCAATTTACTGCCGCGATGACTGCCAAAATGGCTGCCCCTGTCGTATCTCGTCACGTGACCAGCATATATGACATCATCTGCAGGAGCTCTATACCTATGATAAAAATGACAGGCCTCTCTCATCTTTTTAAATGGGAGAACTTGCACAATTGGTGGCTGACTAAATACTTTTTTGCCCCACTGTACAGTGCCCAAACAGCATCGTGTGTAGAAACGTTGTTTAAACCAATCAAATACGTATTGCTAAGTTGTTATACCCTTTGGGACCCATGATAATGCACAACCAGTAGACAATCGTGCCATTGGCATTGTGAAACTGAAAGGAGTCAAATGATATATAGCATTACTATGGTAGTTCATGATAATGAAACAAGAACATTTTCCGGGATTTCCTGGCGCGAATTTGAAATTATTAATTACTCCGTTAATTCGACCGCAATGACATGGGTTGCAATGATATATGTTATTCAGTTGTATATGTACTATTAGACTGCCTGGTGCGTAGTGCTGCACTTTAGTAGGCCTTTAAATGGACACTTAAAACATTTGTTACCTACTAAAAAAAAAAGTTTTAACCAGCAGCCAGTCTGTCTGTATGTTTTTCTTATCTTTCACATGTTATTGTTTGTATGGCTTCCTTCCTCATTCTTCTTATCGAACCTGTTCATGCTTTTTGCTGCCTCTTTTTGATGTTTTTCACCTCATTGCTTGGTTTTATCGTGTAGTGTTTTCACCAGTATTACTTGCATGTTTTTATTCTACTTTCTTCACCCTAACGTAATTCCTGTTGAACTACACCCTGTGTATGAAATGTGCTTTATAAATAAAGTTGTCATAGTAATATTATCTATAAAAAAGGGATATTTGTGCAAGTAAAAGAAACACCTTCATACAAAAAATATTGCAGTCCAATTGATATCTACTTCCGCTATAATAGGCAGAAGTACATAAAAGAGTTAGCTGATAACACAACCAGTACAACGATGGTTGCAGATATCATATCATAAATACATGCATTAAAAATATATTAATAATAGAGCTCATGTTGTAGAAATGTAACCTGAAATTAGCACGCCCAGTCAGTTTTCCTTAGTATAACCGTGCATCGATCCTCACCAACCAACACAACAGTTAGCTTGTTGCTGCAAATGCAATGTAAACACAACTATAGCGTTACTGCTGCACAGCTGTTCAGACAACAACAGGATTAGTTGCGGAAAGAGGAGTGTTATTACCTCCTTCTGAGACGCTTCCTTGGATTTGGCCATGTTATGATGATGTATTGACTCAATACATGACCTGCAAACAAGAGAAAACTAGCTCACCACTTGCTAAGCTAAATCTAGCTTGCTTTTCCAGTCTGCACCATGGTCTGCACACGTTTCTGCCTTAGAAGATGAGCTAGCTAGTGAGCTAGCCTTAATAGTAGCTCAAAAACGAACCACTTTGCGACTATAATAACTTTACTAATTGTGTTATGTCTTGTTAATTTCTTCCTACAGCAACGTTATGAGGGTGTGTATATTGTATACAATGTACATAGACGTAAAAACGTGCAGCGTATTACCGCGCCAGCTTCTTGGCATACGGGACTTGATTGGTGTTCAGCGGTGGGTGTCCATCCCCGGATTCCGTAGCCGCCATGTTCGCTCCAAAACAGCTTTGCAGCTAAATAAGCGAATATCTGCATTTTAAAAATGTGGTTTACATACTCTGCAACCATAACATACTTTGAACATGATCCCTTAGAACAGTGGTTCTCATCTTGTGGGTCGCGACCCAAAAGTTGGTGGCAGAATTAAATAAAAATAAAAATTGAGAAAAAAGAAAACACGGGAAAAAGTCAAACTTTTATTTTGAATGCCGAAATGTCTAATGCTGCACGTGCAGTAACCGTTTGAATAGAAATGTCAGACCAGAAACGTTTTGAAAACTGCTGTCTCAAAATAAATATGTGCTATATATATAGCACACATTTATTCTATACTTGGAGCACCTGGAGCCAATACAGAAATAAGTATTGGTTCCCATGCCAATTTAGTTAGTTTACCCACTTACAAAGAAATGAAAAGTCTGTAATTTTTACGGTAGGTTTATTTTAACAGTGAGAGACAGAATATCAAAGCAAAATCTAGAAATATACATAAAAAAAAGATATAAATTACAGTTTTTTACAGTTGCTAAGACACTAAAATGACATGCATAGCACAATTATTTAAACTGACACACAGACAGCGAAACCTCTTCTCAAGTCTCCAAAACTCTAAACACATTTTCTGCTTTAAACACATTTTGCAATCCAAAAGCGCACTTTTTAAATGCACTGAACATGGTTCTCTGCATAAGACACAACAATCTGACATAAAGTCACATGTTTGCCATATCAAAACACTGTCATTCAAAATAACACTTCATGAGCTAATTGGCCAAAATATGTGCCACCTGGTCAAACACCTCAATGCTTAATTGTTAGCACTTCAATCAGGAAGTAAGCACTATAAAAGCACCACAGGTGAGCATCTTTTTTTTACAACAACAATGGAAAACGTCGCAGAGAGAGGAAGAGGAAGGGTGAGAATGAGAGGAGGAGGAAGAGTGAGTGGTAGGGGTAGAGCTGGTAGAGGTGTTCATGGCCAAAGACAACAACTTTCAAATGAAATCAGAGCAACCTGAGTTGATCATGTCATCAACCATGGGGCTGAAAATGCGAGAGGCTGGACAGAGTGCAGCCCAACTTGAGCCGTTTTACTGTCGTCTCTGTCATCCGGACATTTAGACTGGAGCACAGGTATGCAATCAAAATTTATTTCACACTTTGTAGTACATGCCATTTCATAGTGTATCAATTGGGTGACATCTGTTTACTTCATGAATGGCTGATGTCATACACTTACTGTACACGTTTCCTGTATAATTTACTCTACTGTGGGGGAAATATCTTCAGGCTGCAGTGCCCTATGTTTTTTTTCTTCTTTTTTTTTCTAAAGGACTGAGAGACGCAACCATGGTGGAGGAAGGGGCCTAATGTTCACCGGGGTACAGGAAGCTGCCATTGTAAACTTGGTTTTGGAAAGTAATGAAATCAGATTACTGTAAGAGATATTCAAAGTCACATCATCCAAGACAACACCGTATTCAACCACATTCAACAAGTCAGTTTGTCCACATTGGCTCGCGTTCTCGAGCGAAACCAATTCAGTATGAAACAACTTTAAAAGGTGCCTTTTGAGAGAAACTCTCAAAGAAACAAAGAGCTCAGAAGAGCATATGTGGATGTGAGTACAATATTGACTACAGTACACTACATGCAACATGGTTTCCCAGTGTACTGATAACACCATATTGACTGATTTTTGTTCTTTGTTTCTAGGGAGTTCTGGAAATGGATGCTCATGCAATCCATGAGTTCATCTTTGTAGATGAGGCTGGGTTCAACTTAGCAAAGACCAGAAGAAGGGGAAGGAACGTCATTGGCCACAGAGCCATTATAGATGTTCCTGGCCAACGTGGTGGGAACATCACAATGTGCACTGCCATCTCCAATACGCATGGCGTCCTCCACCGTCATGCCAACCTTGGACCATACAACACAGCCCGTTGTCTCACATTTCTGGACAGACTCCACAATATTCTCATACCACCAGAGCGTATGAATGATGCAGGGCATTGAAGAAACAGGTATGTTATAGTATGGGACAACGTGAGCTTTCATCGTGCAGCCCCAGTCCAAACCTGGTTTGCTGACCACCCACCATTAGTCGTGCAATACCCCCCACCATACTCACCATTTTTGAACCCATAGAAGAGTTCTTTTCAGCATGGCGGTGGAAGGTTTACGACCGGCAGCCCTTTGTGTGCATGCGTCTTTTGCAGGCTATGGAAGAGGCATGTGATGTGGGTGCGATTCAGGGATGGATAAGGCACTCAAGGCGTTTTTCTTCCCTCGATGTCTGGCAAGGGAAGATATTGCCTATGATGTGGACGAGGCGTTGTGGCCAGATCCAGCTATGCGGCAAGATGCTCTCGCCTCTTTTTCATGTATATTTTTTCTGCACATTTTTTCTGTCATTTTCTTTTTCAGTTTACTATTTTTTGTTTGCATATTTTTGTTCACTCCAATGTATCTGCTGTGCATATTTTGCATTGACATTTTGGGTGAAAAAAAAAAATAACAGCAGCATTTGTGTGTATCTGCAAATATTTCTGTACATGTGAACAATCTGAAGAATTTTCAACATTTTGAACTATTTTAGTATTATGGCAAAGCTTACTAGTGAGAGAGGTTAGTGCTTTACATTTTGCCCAACAGTGTGTAGTTGGTGAGACAAAAATCTGGTAATATGAATGAAGTGTGTGCCGTTTGGTGCAAAAGTTTGATTTTCATAATGGTATATGTAGTTTTGGTTGCAGTGCTTAATTTTGCAGCATATATGAGGTAATTTGCAGTTTGGGTGTGTGGTTGTGTGAATTGTGTTAAGTATTTTGATAAAACCAGGATAGTTTCCAAAATTAGAAGATAGAATCGGAGGATGAAACCCTCTTTATTGTCACATACATGCACACAGCAGAGCACACACAGTGAAATTGGTCCTCTGCATTTAACCCATCCTAGTACTAGGAGCAGTGGGCAGCTATTGTGCAGCGCCCGGGGAGCAATGGGGAGGGGGGATTGCAGGTGTCCGGTGCCTTGCTCAAGGGCACCACAGCAGGGCCTAGGAGGTGAACTGGGACCTCTCCAAGTAGCAGTCCACTTTCCATATTTCAAGTCTGTTCGGGGACTTGAACCGGCGACCCTACAATTCCCAGTCCAAGCCCCTACTGACTGAGCCACTGCTGGAAATTGTGTTTAAGCAATTGTAAAAAAACTGTAATGTGCATTTCATGGCAGAAATAAGTATTTGATCCCCTTACAAAACATGACTTCTTTAGCCACACCTTAGTTGCTTTGGCCCTATGTTTTGGGTCATTGGCGTGCTGGAAGACCTATCCATGTCCCATGTTCAGTGTCCAGGCTGAGGGAAGGAGGTTATCAGCCAATATTTTACGATACATGGCCCCCTCCATCATCCACTCGATGCGGTGAATCGCCCTGTCACCTCAGCAGAGAACCCCCCCCAAAGCATAATGAGAGAGATAGAGAGAGAGATTGAGATTGAGAGAAAGAGATTGAGAGAGATAATGTGCGTGAGAGGGAGAGAGAAAGATAGAGAGAGAGAGAGAATGTGTGTGTGTGTGTGTGTGTGTGTGTGTGTGTGTGTGTGTGTGTGTGTGTGTGTGTGTGTGTGTGTGTGTGTGTGTGTGTGTGTGTGTGTGTGTGTGTGTGTGTGACAGAGAGAAGAAGATCAAGTGATAGAGAGAGAGAGAGAGTATGAATGAGTTTTGTGTTTCTGCCCCAGTCTGACCCATACAAATTGCAAGACTGACAGAAAGATTTGAGGGGCACTGAGGTACATACCATGCCTGGACACAGGAGTCGGGGGAACTCTTGGAGGGCCTCTGTAATTGATCTGCCTGTGTTCTTGCAAAGCCACTCGGCACGGTAAACAGCGGTCGCCTCCATGTAGTTTTCCAATTGGTTGCTCGGCGCCGAGTTATGCCTCAGCCATTCAATCATCTCCTCCGCTCTCTCCTGGGGTCTGGGTGAGGCTGCAATGTCCAGATCAAAGAATTATATGAAAACGAAATTATAAAAAAAAGAGCCCAGCACATTTTTTAAAAGTTTTTTTGTTTTGTTTTTGCCTTTAATCAGATAGGACAGTAGATAATGATAGGAAGCAGGTGGGAGAGTGGAGAAAGGTTTCGGAAAGGAGCACGGGTTAGGACCCGTGTCGCCGGAGTGGTAAGCTGGTGCCCTAACTGCTAGGCCAGCTAGGGCCCCCAGCATATTTTTAAACAAGAAAATTACATTTAAAGTATTGCTGTGCACAATGGTAGACAGAGGTGTAGTGGTAAAATAAAAGGTACCTAAACTATACATTTTGTGACCATGGTAAGGTTAATCTCATTGTTCCAATCACTTCACTAACCAAATATAGATAGTCAAAAAATAGTCTGTGTGTGCATGCGTGCAAATGAGGGAGAGTGAGAAAGTGAGATGTAATAGTCGCTTCACCTGGAATAGAATTAGGACGTGATTGTAATTGTGAGTCCGAGTCCTCCCATACTTGTGGAGTGCGATTCATGGCCCTTAACCTTTTGCGTATGTTGCGCAGCCTTTTCTCCAGGAAGCCAGTTGATGGCATCGCCTTCCTGCCCTGGCCCATTCTTCACAAGGAAAAAACAAAACGGGAGTCACGTGGCGTCTCAGCAGCGATGCAGACGTGAAATCTAGTGCTCGTGAAAGACCAACCCAAAACCGTGTTATAATTAATTAAATCTTTATTAGTACCCTTCCATTGAAGATGACAACTCATACACCAACCAAAACCAGCGTCAAGAGAGGACTGGACATGTCCCCAGCGAAGAAAAAACCAAAAGAAGTAACGTCCATTTGCAAAGACGACCTCGATGCAGCCATTTTGAGCGGAGTTAGCAAGGCCCTCAAAGAACAACAACGACATTTCGATGCTTCAGTGGCCCATGCTGTGAAGGAAGCCTTGGAGGGTACCCTGATCCCCCAGCTTACAATTTTACAAGAAGAGATCTTTACCGCTAATGAAGCCATTCGGAAAGTAGTATCAGACGTAAAGCATCAGGCTAGCGAAGTGCAGAAGACACATGCTACAGTGCAATCCCTTCATGCTACAGTTCGCTCCAACAAGCATGACGTTAATGACGTTCTCACCAAACTAGCCACTCTGCAAGACAAGCTGATCGAAATGGAGGACAGAAGTAGACGAAATAACCTAAGGCTGGTCAATCTTCCGGAATCAGTCGGGGGTTCCAATCTGAAGGCCTTCCTGGTTGCCAACCTGCCTAAGTGGATACCATCCCTAGCGGGACAACGCATTGAGATCGATCGCTGCCATCGCATCTACGGTGGCAGTACCCACCCCAGAGGAGAAAACCAGAAACCCCGCACTGTTATTTTTCGTCTCCTGAGAGACGCCGACAGACAAGATATTCTACAGGGAGCCCGCAGAGTAAAGCCCAAACACGACAACGCCGCTTTGTTTTTCTTCCCCGATTACAGTCCCCAGACATCAGCTAAAAGAAGAGAATTCACTCCAGTCATAGATAAGCTGAATGACCGGGGCATTCGGTCCTTCCTTCAATACCCCGCGACACTTAAAGTGGAACACGGAGGGGCTCAGCTCTACTTCAGCTCCCCAGTCGAGGTGGAGAGGTTCTTGACTTCGCAAGGTACCCATGAGCTAGGGGAGCAGCCAACGAGATCTCCACAAGCACAGCGCCAGAACCGCAACGGGGAGCAGCCACAGAGACCTCCACCATCACAGCGCCAGAACCGCAACAGAGAGCAGCCGAGATCTCCACCATCACAGCGCCAGAACCGCAACGGGGAGCAGTCACCGAGATCTCCTCCCTCACAGCGCCAGAACCGTGAAGGGGAGCAGCTACCGAGATCTACACAGGCACCGCCTGAGAACTGCAACGCAAGCCCAGCGGAAAACCGTGCAAGCCCTCCGGCCGATGCAACGCTCATGGAAGTAGCCAACGACTGACATTGTGGGTAATTACAAGTAGGCCATAGGTGTCCAGAATTAGAAACTGAACACCGTCTGATTAAAATTAAGATAGGTTTGTGTGACCTGATGCTATTAAGGAATAGTATACTATCTCTTAACATATGGGTACAGCTATGTTGCTAGAGTTTTGGGGATCTTTCTGCGAGCTGGGATGAGCTGCGCTGCTGTTGATAATGCCACGGGTCAGCGATGTTTTGTGTTTTGCAAAGCCTGTAGGAGCATTTAGCGTCCTCGCGGCTTGCACCTGTTCTCTGTATATAGTTTTAGATACCCCCTTCCCCTCCTGTTATTATTTTGGTAGACGGTACTATTTTTGGCTGGTATTGTGCATAGGCCTATCAAGTACGAAAAGATTATTACACTCAGCACGCATAATTAAAGAGTTTTGCAGATGTCACTACTACATCGCTACACTACTTGATTCACCGTAATGGAGGGTTTAAAGGCAATAACGTGGAACGTAAATGGTTTAAATTCACCTATCAAACGGACGCGATGTCTGGAGTATCTACACAGTAAAAAAGTCATACTTGCCATCATTCAGGAAACCTATTTAAAAAGTTCCGACGTGCATCGCTTTCAGAACAGACGCTACAAAATTATATCTTCTTCCTGTGCACCCAATAAAACTAAAGGTGTTCTGATTTTGGCTACGAGAAGCCTTCCAATAACAGTTAATCACACTTATAGTGACGACCAGGGTCGATTTACTTTTGCAATCATTACTATGGGTCAGGCCAAATTAGTGGTAGCCTCAGTTTATGCACCTAACATTTTTGATCCAGATTTCCTCCACTCTATTAATGATAAACTTTGTGGAATGCCGGAATATAACTTGATTATTGGGGGAGACTTTAATTGCGCTATGGATGATATAGACAGAACAACATCTCTCACAGATCATCGCCTCTCTTCAGCCTTGCAGAAATTTGTCACTGACCTACAACTCATAGATGTTTGGCGATTTCATAACAAATCCACCAGGAATTACACATTTTTTTCAAATAGGCACAAGTCTTTCTCCCGTATCGATTACATATTTTTAAGCCAATCTCTAGTTCACCACGCAAAACCAGACATCTTGCCCATTCTATTGTCAGATCACGCTCCAGTAGTGTGCCTCATTTTCCCAAAAGGTGTTCCTCAAAAGGCTACTAGATGGCGCTTTAATGACTCATTATTATTAGACAAGAATTTTGACACCCAAATCTGCGAAAAGCTGGTTGAATTCATTGAGATTAACAAACAGGGATGTGAGAACGCACAGATTCTGTGGGAAACAGTGAAATGTTTTATAAGGGGGTTTTGCATTTCTTTCTCTTCTAGTCTGAATAAGGCAAGAAAAAGACGACTTGAGGAATTGGAGTCAAACATCAAAACATTGGAGTTAGAATTAAAACAAAATCCAAACAAAACTACAGCCAGTAGACTTAATGCGTTACGCTCAGAATACAAACGACTAAATCTAGTTAAAACAGAATTCATCCTCCAACGCACCAGGCAGAAATATTATTCTGAAGGAGAGCGGCCCAGTCATCTTCTGGCCCTAAGACTAAGAGAAAATGAATCAAAAGCCAATATTTTTGCCATCAAAGACCCAAATGGATCTATCCTCACAGATCCTGTGTCTATTAATGAAGTTTTTAGGAAATTCTATTTAGATCTATATTCCTCAGAAGTCAAATGGGACCACACAAATAGCAGATCCTTTTTGGATGGGCTGGAGTTACCTAAGCTTTCTCAGGAGGAAGCTGAACAACTGGAGTCTCCCCTTACTCTCAAGGAAGTTACTACAGCTCTTGGGTCTCTTAACAGAGGGAAATCACCAGGTTTAGATGGTATACCGCCTGAGCTACTTTTGTTTGTGTGGGACATAGTTGGTCCTCTTTTTCTAGATTCCATTAACTATGCACTGGAGACTGGCGTTTTTCACAGGGATCAAAATAGGGCTCTAATTTCTCTATTACTAAAGAAAGGAAAAGATCCACTGGACTGTGGTAATTTTAGACCCATTTCCTTGATTTGTTGTGATGTGAAAGTATTTGCTAAGGTGCTTGTGAATAGGTTAGATACATATGTGAGTAAATTAATAAATCATGATCAGACAGGATTTCTCAAAGGGCGCACAGCATCAGACAATATACGTAGGCTTTTACACGTTATAAATACTGCTGATGCCTACCCTGAGTCTATGGCTGTTTTTTCACTGGACGCAATGAAAGCATTCGACAGACTAGAAATGCCTTATATGTGGGCTGTACTGGAAAATTTCGGCTTTGGACCAACATTTCTGAGTATGATAAAGGTCCTGTATAATTCGCCAACTGCATGTGTGTTAACAGGTTCCAAAATTTCATCGCCTTTTCAGCTGGAGAGAGGTACACGCCAAGGGTGTCCTCTCTCTCCTATTTTGTTTTGTCTTTGTTTAGAACCCTTGGCGCAAATGATTAGGCAAAGCAGGGATGTTAAACCTGTCACACTCTATGGAGTAGACCACCATATATCACTTTTTGCTGACGACATACTTTTGTTCTTATCAAAAATAGAATCGTCAGTCCCTCGAGTATTGAAGCTTTTTGAGCAGTTTGGTCAGCTTTCAGGGTACAAGATAAACTGGGATAAATCCATCTTGATGCCACTTAACAACAAGAGTAAAGCCCCCCAGGGCATTCCGACTAAGGACTCATTCACTTACTTAGGTGTTCACGTTTCTCCAACAATTCCACAAATTGTGAAGGAAAACTTTGTCAAGGGTCTACAAAATATTCAAATAGATATTAAAAGATGGAATAGGCTACCACTATCTTTGCAAGGAAGAGTAAATATAGTAAAAATGAATATTCTACCTCGAATCAACTTTTTGTTTTTTATGCTCCCCTTAGCCCCCCCTCCCAACTACTACAAAGATATCCATTCATCAATCTCTCAATTCATTTGGAATGGTAAGCGCCCCAGAGTAAAGCTAACAACATTACAGAGACCTAAATTATTGGGGGGTCTTGCCTTACCAAATTTCCAGTTTTATCATTGGGCCTTTCAGATAAGAGCGCTACACATCTGGATGGACCCCAGCTCAAAAGTCCCCTGGAGATCTATAGAGGAGGCCATGGTTAAGCCCCATAGATTACAAGATTTGCTTTTTACTGGACTTGGAAGATCTAACACCAATCTTAAACTTGGTTGTATAATTGCATACTCATTAAAGGTCTGGAAAGAGGCAGAGAAATGCATGGGTGTCCCGCTCCATACAGGTGCATTAACTCCTCTCTGGAATAACAGCAGATTCCTGATTGGTGGCAAGTCATTCCACAACTCACACTGGTCCGCACAGGGCATAAATGCTGTAAATGATATGTTTGACGGTGATGGCCTGTGTTCATTTCAGAATCTTAAAATCACATTTAATCTACCTGCTTCATCATTCTTTGTCTATCTCCAGCTACGCTCTGCTCTCAGAGCATATGGTGTGCCATGGGACCGTCCACCTATAATTCATCCACTGTTTAACTGGGTTCAACCCTCTAATAACTTAAGAGGCAGAGTCTCGTTGGTTTACAATGCTTTATTAAATAAGTCTGCTGGAGAGCTAGCCATAGAGAAAATATGGGACAGAGAACTCTCCACATACAATCAAGAACTGGACTGGGATGAAATATGGATAAATCTCTCTCAAAGCTCAAAGAATCTAGCACACCAGCTGATCCACTACAAAACTATCCATAGAGCATATGCAACCCCTTACAGAAGGTTCCGTATGAACCGTGCCCCAAGCTCTATCTGTAACATCTGTAATGCTTTACCTGGCACATTTTTGCATATGTTCTGGGAGTGTCCTATAATTGCAGATCTGTGGACTAGTGTAGTAAAGGACCTCTCAAAACTGCTGGAAATCAAGTTCCCAAAAACACCACACATTTGCCTTTTGAACGATCTCACAGATCTAGAGTATTCCATGATCCAACAAAGAATGATGATGACAGGCTTTACAGCTGCCAAAAAGGTAATTTTACAGTTATGGATTAACCCCCAGGTTCCACCTCGTAAACTTTGGATTAGCTACTTGGATAATATTGTTAATTTAGAATATCACACAGCTAGAGTAAACAAAGCCATGCCTTCCACGCTACAAAAATGGCAAACATTTCTTGTTAGAATTCAAGATTCAAACGATCAATCTCACCTTCAGTGAGTCTACTTACGTGTATGTGGTGTTGTGTGTGTGCTTTTTTTTTAAATGTTTTATTTAATCTTTTTCTTCACCCTAGCTGAGTGTATATATATATTTGAATTTTTTTTATTTTATTATATATATATATATATATATATCCTGTAATACCCATAAAGTTATGAATGTACAGAGTAACCGTCTACCCCCCCCCCCCCCCCCCCCCCCCCATAAAAGCAATAAAAAAGTTGATCACAAAAAAAAAAAGGAAAAAACAAAACAAAATGACCCTCTTAATTGTTAATGAGCTCAGCTATCACATACTTATGGGCTGGAACAGATTACTGGTTACAATGACCATTATTTACAGCTATTTTTAACATACTGTATAAGTCATCAGAAATGCAGCAGCGAAATACAAAGAGAAACAAAACAAATACAAATAATTAGAACTAAAAATCAAGTAAAAATTAAAATGAAATATACAAATGTACAAAAATGACCCAAAATATAACAAAATACAAATAAGGTTCTCACCCTACCAGTGTCAGAGGAATCCCTGAGACATGGGAATGTCTGGATCAAGGAATTAGCAAGGGCAATTTTTGTGTCGGTTGAGGGTCTGTTAAATAACAATAAAAAAAGAATGCCAGGGATATAGCCAAACAATTATTTTCACAAGTTGCTACCATAATACTTACAATACAGGTACAATACAGGTACAACACAATCTAAAAGGTTTGAAAAGGGGAAAGCAAATGATCATCTACTAACAACATGGATTGCATACTAAATGTCAAGTTGAAAAGGAGGTATTAAACAGCATTGAAATAAATGTACTTACGTTTCCCCAAATTTCTCCATTATGTGAGAAACTAAAATTCTCACCAGGCACATTTTCTCCTTAGAGATCAATTGACCCGTATGGTCTAAGTTGGCGATAACTGCTCTGCCCTCTGCGGTGGCTAACATTATCGATCTAATGTCCTTGAAAATAGAGAATTCACAAAAAATACATTACATTTATACATTTACTAGGGCAAATAATAGTCTTTTTTAACAAGAGTTAGTCAGTCCATATACCACCTAAAAGGGATTTTCAATTTACTTATAAAATCAGCAGGTGTGTGGTTGTGGATAGACAGGGATGGGGATGTTCTGGTCAGAGAGGTCAGTGGGGGCATGGTTGTGTGGGGCCTTGTATGCCAGGAGTATTTTAACTTGGATTCAGTAGGCCACTGGAAGCCAGTGTGGTTGCATGTGCAAAGGTTTTATATGGCTAGTAGATTTGGAACTTGTTATACAGTATAACCAGCAACCAAGATGTTGAAATGGGACTTACAAACACAGGAATGACTTAAAAAATAAGTGGAAGGCAATTCAGTTTCCACATTGGCTGACTCCTGTGTTAGATCAACTCCAGAATGTTGTGGCTCTTCTGTCACCCCACCCAAGAGGACATCTCAAACCCCATCCAAGAGGACATCTCCAACACCAGTCGTGCTGATTCATCAAGGAATTCTAACATCTAGTCGTAGCAAGCATACATAATGCTTATGATAAATCCTGGTGATATGGTAGACTTCTACTTGTGTACCACTATTTACCTCTTCTTACCTGTGAATTTGTACAACGGGGTATGGAAGGGGGGGTCATTTGTGTGGCAGCGGGGTGTGTTTAGGGCGCCAGCTGCTGGAGTGGTAGGAGTGGCTCAGCTGGAGGCCAGACAGCTGATCGGGATCAGGTAACCAGGCACTGATTAAAGTCATGGTCGTAACCTGGTTCTGCTCTGTTGCAGTAGACGGGGGCCTGAGTGAGGACTGTTTTCCCCTCGCCCGCAGGACGAGAGCCACTAACCACCAGTACCATTGCAAAAGTACTGTTCTGTAATAAAGATTTCATTGTGTTTCAACGTACCGAGTGGTCGTTCCATCATTGGGAACGTAGGTGTGAGCCCGAACGCTCACAATTTGTAACCCTGAACAGAACAAAAAATAGAACCAATAGAACGCCATGCTTTTGGCAATGTTTCTGAAATTGCATGTTACATGGCTGATATGTTTGAAAAACCCATGTTTGGCCTCAAATCTCATTGCCCAATACTGCCTTAATGGCCCCAACTGTTTAATGGCCATGTGGTGGTGAAGCATGAAGTGATGCTTTGGCCTCAAGTGCAAGTCAGGGAAAAGCTCAAGCAAGAGGCTGTGGTGTTCCTGTATGATCTTCTATCCCCGGTGAGGTAATGGATGGTGAACTCCATGCAATTGAGGAGCATCAGTAGAAGCTCCTACTGGTGATTGTCCTCTGGTATCAAATCCCCAATTAGTAAAGGTAACAATCTGATTAAGCACCAGGTTTGTGCTGCTGACTGCCGCATGGCTTTATCAACGTTTTTAAGATCATGTCTACTCAGCAGGGAAGGCTTGTTCAACCTGTCTGAAAAACCGTAACAAAGCCGGTAAGCCTATAATTGAGCTGATCTAGACTCATAACATATTGATCAATCAGTGCATTCAAGACCAGCTTGATTTCATATGGTCCAACACCCTCCAAAATGTCATGCATTATATCGGGTGCAACATTGTGAGTGACATGACAGTTGGTTCAGTAAACTGTCCCTCTTGAGTCCTGTCATGGATGCTTCCGGGCCTGAGCACCCACGGAGAAGGCCGAGCACCCATGTGCCGTGCATCTCATGCCATGGATGCAGCGGGGCGAAGAACTCTCCGCTAAATCCATTAACTTTGTGTAATTTACACCTCGAAGGCCGTTACACGGCTTATCTCCCGTTTACCACATCCAGAAATGTGTTATATTGTTTATTTGATCATTTCCTCTATATTTAGGAAAAAAAATAAGCGTAATAACCTGATGATTTCCTGATTTGTAGTCTAGTGCTGCCGTTAGAGAAAGTGGTGCGTGCCCCCGCCCCCCCCCCCCTCCCAGTTAATTGTGTTGTAATGGTTACGTTGCTTGTTTATAGGTTTATACTGGCCCGCAGAGACATGTACACCCCGTTAGCCAATAAAAAAAGAGTATTCCATTGCAGAAGGAGATACGCCAGATTAAACGCCAATGTAGACCAAGGCCGGGCTGGCAACTCGATAGTTAACCTTGACAGGAGACTTTGCCTCGGCTTGACCAAGCACAACTAAATGGACAAATTTGTGATTAGAAAATCCAAGCACGATTTCCAGTGCGACTTCCAGTTCCACCAGTGCCTCCAGCAGTGCCCAGTCAACGAGCAGCAGTAACAAAGATAGCAACAACCGCAGCAGCAAAGATTGACAAAAGAAGGGACGGACTTTTCAAACTAGCTGGAAAGTAAAATTCCCCTGGATAGCATATGAAGCCAGAACAAACAAGGTATGTTGTGAGGTTTGCACCACAGCTAAAAACATGGGTGCTCCGCTTCCATCGACAACACACGATCAAGAATCTTTGAAAGCTTTTGTACGAGATGGCTTTTCCAGCTGGCCTGAAGGACTAGAACGATTTTGATTCCACGAAAAGTCAAATCTGCATCGAGCTGCTGTTGGCATTGTTGCCGCTGCTAATACGGGTGTTAATGTTGCCGCTTCCATTTCTGCCAGCAAACAAAAGCAGATGGCTGAAGCGACGACTGCTTTGTTGTGTACTCTATCCTCTATCCAGTATCTTTCGTGTCAGGGATTGGCTATTCGAGGAAAAACAGACGAGGAGTCCAATTTGACCCAGTTGCTAAACTTGTGTGCCCAAGATGTCCCAGAGTTACAGTCATGGCTGGCTCGTAAGGAGAGCAAGTGGCTATCTCATGATATCCTAAACGAGAAGACTGAAATTATGGCCCATGATGTGTTGAGAACGCTAACTGAAGAAATAAAAGTTTGCTGAGTTTTTCTCTGTGATTATTGACGAGACAGCCGACATTACGGTAAAAGAGCAGGTGTCTAACTGCCTACGTGTTGTGACTGAAAATCTGGAGCCAGAGGAACTTTTTGTTGGATTTTATGAGACACCAAAAACAACAGCAGACGCACTTTTGCAGCTGTTAAAAGACGTTCTGATGAGATTCTCACTGCCGATCGGTAAATGTAGAGGACAGTGCTACGACGGCGCATCAAATATGTCTGGCATTCGAACAGGTCTACAGGCTCGCGTGCAGGAACAGGAGCCCCGAGCGCAGCATGTCCATTGCACTGCACATGTCGTGAATTTGGTTGTGCATGATGTTGTCCAAAACATTACTGCATGTCGCAACTTCATGGCACTTGTTGGTGACATGATAACACTGATCAGAAATTCGCCAAAGCGACCTGGTTCCAAGAGTTTCAAGGCAAAGAAGCACCGTCTTTGAGACCTCTGTTCCCGTGAAAACGGCCTCGTTACAATCCATTTCTTCTAACTACAGCACATTAATGGAATTTCTCGAGGACTTGTTTTTAAACGACAAAGGTGATACAGGAGCCAAAGCCAACGGTCTACTTTTGCAACTGCAGAAATGTAGCACTTTCTTATTGAAACTCATGCTGAAATTCTTCTCTCGCATGGAAACAGTCAATGCTGTGCTCCAAAAGAGCCAGTTGCACCTACAGAAAGCTAGACAGATGATTGACACGCTCAGAGAAGACATAAAGTGTCTTTGTGAAGAAGGAAACACTACAGCATTAGCACATGATCTGAACATGGAGAGTGTCCCCACCACGGCGGTGTCGGATATGTGTTGGATAGTGCACTTGGCCTATGATTAATTTTCATGTGAGCGTTTTTTACTAAATAATTTGGGTGGCACTGATTATTACTTTCCTTGCGTTTCCTGGTGTGTATCGTTAGTTTAACGTTGGATCTCCAATCCCTATAAATATTTTGTGTGTGTGTGAATGTGTGTTGGTCGTCGCTGTTAATTTCCTATGGTGCTGAAATGTGTGCATTTGATTACTTTTTCCAAATCCGAGTTATTTCATTCAGAAATAAACGACTCACACACTTGTGTGGTCAACTTGAAAAAATGTTTTGCTTCGTTTTTCACGCAATTTCCACACTATGTTTATTGTAGAAGATTTATCTTTGGCGTGGGGGTGGGACATTCCACTGTTTTGAGCACCCAGAAACAGA
This sequence comes from Eleginops maclovinus, assembly GCF_036324505.1. Lineage (NCBI taxonomy): Eukaryota > Metazoa > Chordata > Actinopteri > Perciformes > Eleginopidae > Eleginops > Eleginops maclovinus. Next base: position 5,760,286 of record NC_086361.1, on the reverse strand, counting down.
AACAGAAATCGGTGGCCCCGGCCGTGGCGCAACTGGTGCATCCTGTATTGCTGTTTCAGCCTCATGATGGCTGACATCCATCATTTGGACATCATCATTTTCTGTAGGGCATTCGTCAGTCTGGTCATTGCCACTGTGTCTAAGGAGATGCTTCCTGTAGGACCTTATGTAGGAAAATGTCCGGCCACAGCCGTTTTCACAGCACTGAAAGTACTGAGATGATGCATTGACATTCTTCTGCCCTCAGCTATGTGTGGTGCTACACAGCCTAGACAGCGAGTTAAACAAACTGATCCAAGGAGTCTGAAGAGGCTTTCAGAGCGTTTACTTGACACAGTATTCTTGTGAAACTGCAAAAAATACAAAAATACAAAATAAAGATCTGTTTTCAATCTACTTGCATTGTTAACCTACTCTAGCATTACGCTATCTAATTTATGCTACAACAAAGGACCAGTTCAATGCTAAGCTCCACAGAATTGCTAGCTAGCACAACATGTTGTTTCATAAATGCACAATTACTCTTTACACATTACAAACATGAATATATATGCTAAAATTAACCCAAGCACATATAGTTGACCTAGTTACAAAATGACTACTTACAGATTGTCCTGTATCGAGTGCATTGCGAGCAACAGAAACAGCACGTCTTTCTCCCTCGTTTACCGTTTGCACACTAACCACACTGAACGTAACTTACTGACTAAATTAAAACCGATACCTAACTTGGCCACTAGATGGCAGTATTTGACCACATAATAGGCGATTTTAGCAACAAACCTAGAGACAGAATACTCCCCGTCACCCAAACAAACTTATGTAGAATATTTGAAAAGGATATAAAAGTAGTTCAAAGTCTCTTAAGCAGTGTCCTTAGAAACCAGAAGGACGACTTCACTTATAGGCCGTAGGAAGAATCTCTGTTCGCCCTTCCGCATGACTTTGACCTCTATTTTCCTGACTCTGCCATCCTCACTAAAAAAGGTTTTGTTGACGAGTCCGATGGGCCAGTCGTTCCTCTTCTCCTGACCATCCTTCAGCAGGACCACGTCTCCTTCTTGTAGGTTCGGTCTCGGTGTCCGCCATATCCGTCGGTCTTGGAGCCCGCTGATGTATTCTTTTCGCCATCGTGCCCAGAAGACCTCAGCCATGTACTGCACGCGCCGCCACTGCCCTCTGAAGAGGTCACGGCTTTCAAACTGGCCTGGTGGTGCTGGTGACGTGCCATAATTTTGTGTGAGCAGCATGGCAGGGGTGAGAATCACAGGGTGCTCTGGATCTGTGGAAACTGTTGTAAGGGGCCTTGCGTTCACTATTGCTGTTACTTCAGCCATGAATGTTACTAACACCTCATGAGTTAGCTTTGCATGCCCATGTTGCAGTAGCATCGCATCCAGGATTCGGCGAGCAACTCCAATCATGCGTTCCCAGGATCCGGCCATGTGTGACGCATGAGGAGGATTAAACAGCCACTGGCAACCGTTGTCTTCAAGGTAAGTTTCGATGTTTTTGTTGTGGCATCCGTTCTCGTCAATCTGCAGCTCTTTGCAGGCGCTCACAAAGTTGGTCCCACAATCAGATCTGAGCAGCTTCGCAGCACCTCTGATCGCTAAGAACCGGCGCAGAGCATTTATGAATGATGATGTGTCCATTGATTCTATGATTTCAATATGTATGGTACGTAAACTCATACATGCGAAGATGACCGCCCATCTTTTGGCCTCTGCGTAACCTCCTCTTGTCTTCCTTGCTGTGACAGTCCATGGCCCGAACACATCCAGACCCACATATGTGAATGGAGGGTCTGAACGTAGTCTGTCAGCCATGAGCTGCTCTTCTTGCTTGCCTCTTAGCCTGCGGCATGTGACGCAATTGAAGATTGTGCTGCTCACCGCTCTCTTTCCTCCCACAATCCAAAATCCAGCGGCTCTAACCGCCCCTTCAGTGAAATGTCTGCCCTGGTGGCACACTTTTTCATGGAAGTGCCTGACTATTAGCTCCGTCACATGATGTCTTCCTGGAATAAGAAGAGGATGTGTTTCATCCAAAGTCAGCTGTGCTCTTGTTAGCCGACCTCCCACTCTAAGAAGTCCACTAGTGTCCACAAATGGACTGAGTTTGCTAAGCGGGCTTGCTTTCTTTACAGGCTCATGCCGCTCCAAACATTTTAACTCATCAGAGAATATCTCTCTCTGAACGGCGCGAATGACTGTGACTTTGGCCTGATGAAACTGTTCTTCACCAAACTTCAAGCTACATTCATGCCAGCCGTGACAGACATTCTCTTGCCTGTCTTTGAAGCACTTTTAGCAGAATGTTCCAACTAGAAAATCTTTCAAATCTAGCACTTCCTAGTTTACCTTCTGACAGAGTGGTAGTACAGGTAATGACCTCTGGCCGCAGTTCTGGATCCACGTCGGGTTCGACAAGGCTGAAGGGCTCCCCCTGTCTTTGACTTTGCCTCGGGCTTGTGAGGAAAGCAGGTCCACTCAGCCATGTAGAGAGTGAGAGCTGTTCAGCAGGTAGTGCTCTCGTGGCATGATCAGCTGGATCCAGATGAGTTGGCACAAAATGCCACTGATGCACCTGTGTGGATCGCCTGATACGTTCTACTCGGTTATGGACGTAGACATAAAGCCGTCTCTTCTCATTAGAGATGTAGCCCAGCACCACTTTTGAGTCTGTAAAGAAGTTCACTTCATCCAAATCAATGTCTAGCTCTTCTTGAACTAATTCTGCTACTTCCACAGCCAGCACTGCAGCGCAGAGCTCCAGTCTCGGGATGGTGATGTCTGGTTTTGGAGCGAGTTTCGCTCTACCGAAGAGGAAGCCCGCTTCACTGTCACCATCAGCGTTGGTAAGCTTCAAATAAGCAACAGCACCCACTGCTTTTATGGATGCATCACAGAAAATGATTACCTCTTTCCTCTGTGCTGCGGACGAAGGGATTGAGGTGTACATCCTTGGGATGCTAAGCTGCTGTAAGTGCTTTAAAGAATCTTTCCATCTTTCCCACATACCTTGCTTCTCTTCTGGCAGCTGTTCGTCCCAGTCACAGACATCAGAAGAGATGTCTCTCAGAATGACACGACCTTCAATGCTGACAGGCACCGCAAAGCCGAGGGGGTCGAACAGGCTGTTGATGACTGATAGCACTCCACGCTTTGTAAATGGCTTCTCATTGGTGGTCACCTGAAACATGAACAGGTCTGTGGACAAGTCCCATCCTAATCCTAGGGTACGCTGCATAGATGGTGTGCTTTGTCCAAGACCCAGGCCCTGTAGTCCGGTGGCCAGATCTTCATCTGGAAAGGCGCTTGTGATAGTCGAACTGTTGGATGAGATCTTGTGCAGGCGTATATTTGATTGTGCCAGCATTTTCTGGGTTCTGCGCAGCACATCAATAGCCTCAGTCTCTGAAGAGAAGGATTTCAATCCATCATCCACATAAAAATGGCGTTCGATGAACATCCTTGCATCACTCCCATAGTCTTCCTCGCCTTCGATGGCAGCCCTTTTTAGCCCATAGATGGCGACTGATGGTGATGGACAATTTCCAAATACATGGACCCTCATTCGAAACTCTGCAATGTCTCCATCCAGGTCGTGGTTCTGAAACCACAAGAACCGAAGGTAATCCCGGTGTTCCTTGTTGACAATGAAATTGTGGAACATTTGCTCAACATCTGCCATCACTGCATAAGGTTCGCGTCTGAATCGGATGAGCACACCGACCAAGGTGTTGTTGAGATCTGGGCCCTTGAGCAGCACATCATTAAGGGATACGTTATTGCATTGAGCGCTGGAGTCGAAGACTATCCTGATTTTTCCAGGCTTTTGTGGATGGTAAATGCCAAAGCTCGGGAGATACCAGCATTCTTGATCAGCACTAATGGGAGGAGCGCGTTCTGCATGGTTCTTCTTAAACATCTTCTCCATAAACTCCACATAATGATCTTTCATCTCTGTGTTCTTTTTCAGCGTCCGACGGAGGGACATTAGACGATGGACGGCTTGACCTCTGTTGTTGGGCAGGCGCTGTCGAGTGGAACGAAAGGGGAGTGGAGCCATCCAGCTATTGGCCTTGTCTTTGTGGAATTCTCTGTTCATGATATCCAGAAATGTCTGGTCTTCTACAGAAAGTGCCAGCTTGTCATCATCGGCTGTTTGCTTGAATATGAGTTTGCCTACATCCTCCTTAGTCTGCGTCTTTTCACCTAGGGGGCAGGTGTCTGTGTACCTCTCCCTGACGTGAATTCTGCTCTCACAGGGGGTGAGGAAACTGGGTCGCCCATTTTCAAGTATGCTGGTCTTGAAAGAACTCACAGTAGGTTTGTGAGCTCCTCTGAGGCAAACGTCCCCTATGATCACCCACCCTAGATCAAGACATTGAGCGTAAGGTGCATCATGTGGGCCGTTCACCTGACTGCGTACCTTGTGTGCCCTGATGATATCCCTGCCTAGGAGGAGAAGGATCTCTGCAGAGGGATCCAGTGGAGGTATCAGAGACGCGATGGGCTTCAGATGAGGGTGATGAGCTGCAGCCTCAGGCGTAGGTATTTCTCTCCTATTATCCGGAATCTGGTTACATTCAGTGAGTGTCGGTAATGGCATAGGTGCTTTCCCATCCATCCCCTCAATGATGAAGCCGTTGACTCTTCTTCCGCTGGTGTTCGTTATGCCAGAGCATGTCTTCATTGTATATGGTAGAGCTTCACTTTGTACGTCAAACATATCAAAAAAGGAAGACCTTGCCAGTGATACATTGCTCTGGTCATCTAACATTGCATACATTTTCTTCTTCTTTTCAGGGAACTTGGTTGGATAAACATAGACCAGGCAAATCTTCGAGCATGACTTTTCCCTGTAGCCCCTTTCCACATACCTCTGTGCAACTGGAGGAGGTTTCAATGTAGTGTGGGTTGTCTGGCTCCCCGCCTTGACCCTCTGTAGGTGTCTTTGGATCTTTGACTGACCAGGGCAGTGGGCCAGCATGCAGTGCTGACACGTGACTGTTGCTGTTGCACTCTGAACAGTGAATCACTGCTTTGCAGTCTTTTGCCCTGTGCCTTGTAGATATGCAACATTTGTAGCAGATGGAATGCTCTTAGAGTAAACCTTTTCTCTCGTCCAATGTCTTCATTCTAAAGCTCCGACATTTAGCAAGAGAATGTGGCTTCTTGAGAATGGGACATTGTTTATCTGGATCAAGAGGTGGTGTATAAGCATTTGCATCAGGCGTGTCGATTTCTGTTTTGTTTGCTGTGATGGGTGTTCTAATCTTTTCACTCTTCTGCCCTCAGCTATGTGTGGTGCTACACAGCCTAGACAGCGAGTTAAACAAACTGATCCAAGGAGTCTGAAGAGGCTTTCAGAGCGTTTACTTGACACAGTATTCTTGTGAAACTGCAAAAAATACAAAAATACAAAATAAAGATCTGTTTTCAATCTACTTGCATTGTTAACCTACTCTAGCATTACGCTATCTAATTTATGCTACAACAAAGGACCAGTTCAATGCTAAGCTCCACAGAATTGCTAGCTAGCACAACATGTTGTTTCATAAATGCACAATTACTCTTTACACATTACAAACATGAATATATATGCTAAAATTAACCCAAGCACATATAGTTGACCTAGTTACAAAATGACTACTTCGAGTGCATTGCGAGCAACAAAAACAGCACGTCTTTCTCCCTCGTTTACCGTTTGCACACTAACCACACTGAACGTAACTTACTGACTAAATTAAAACCGATACCTAACTTGGCCACTAGATGGCAGTATTTGACCACATAATAGGCGATTTTAGCAACAAACCTAGAGACAGAATAGACATTATGGACTGCCCTAAGGTGACTAAAGATGCCCTTCACTCTAGCTTTACATTTAAAACAAACATAGGCTATTTTCAGTACTCACAACAAATTCTCTGATTTAAAAAAAAACCTTGAGCCTCAAGCCGACCCTAGGTACAAGGGCTGCAATCGTTGCCTCATCTAAAAGTAGGAAACTCTCCTAATAAATAACCTCATCTGAAAAGAAAACAGAAATATATACATTTAGTGGTTTTTACAAAGATAACAAACTTCATAACACAGACACAGAGACAGGGCGGTAGTGGGGGGAGGTTGGGGCACTCTCACAGGACTTTGTAATGTCATGTAAGCCCTTTAAGGAGCTTGAGAGTGACTTTAAACAGATACAGTACTTAACAAAGTCAGGCCATTTTCTTCAGTCAGTATAGGAGCAATCTCAACTCAATGCCATTCGGAGGTAGCCTAGAAATCTAGACGTGCCCTAGCGGTAGCAAAAAGGTTGATCAGCCGGTACGTCTAGCCATGAGCCATAGGGCTTTGGTAAGTCTTGTGATTGGTCCTACCAGGGTGTAGTAGGACCAATCACAACGCTCTATGTGTGTAGAGAGTTGTTGTACGGGCTTAGCATGATTCCGCCCCTAGGATTGAGCCCGGTCTATCGGTCATGGCCAGACTATAGATTTTGATGTTATAGTCTGGCTTGTCAGGCTAATTCGGAGGTACAATGAAACCTTTTCCGGTAACCATGTGCCAGCAGATGTTGAATTAGAGTAAAAACATTGTGCACCTGTCTTGCCATGAATCCGACAATTATTAGTTACGTATTTATTTCCTGTCTGCTATGTATGATTTGGATATTATATACAAAGTTTATTTGTCAATTATTTGAAATATTCCCATCTGCTGGATGTTGAATGTAGCTGCATGTTTAACACCACACTTTGCAGACTGTGGTCTCTGAGTAACAGTCAGAGGCCAAAAAGGAGTAACAGTCCGTTACTCCTTTTGGGTTCATGCATTTGGATTACTATGACAACTCCAGATCTTATACATGAAAACTAGTGCTGACTACCTCCCCAGATGATAAATGCATCTTATTAGAGCTATATCAGGGCCTAATGGCCCAGTCAGCATTGGGGACTGTGGATAATCTCATGCCAATTGTTTGCCTTCTATAGTGGCAGAATGTCTGTCACTATCAAAACGGTATTTCAGGGATCTACAATGGTGACCACCACAGGTGATGGGTAATCAAAATTTGATTCTGTTTAGGGAGGCATGGTCTTCAGTGGCACACATAGAGTGTTAGATTCTTTCACATAATGCTCTTACATGTCAAGATGTTGTACATCTAAACAAAATGGAGTATTGTCTAGTCTACAATTTAACTGGGGATGCATGAGGATAGGGAAACTCATTTTTTAATGTTGACATATTCAACAATATTAATAAAAGGCCTATATTACAACAATATAACATATTTACCTGCAAAAGTGTCAATCAGCTCCGGAAGTTGCCATTCTGTTAACTTTAGTTTGACAAAGTCATCCATATTCAATTGCTATAGGGAAGAAGAAAAATATTATGTTAATGTTCAATGTATGGAAGTGTATTTTGCTATCTATGTATCTATCTATCAGGTGAAAATCTAACGAGGGTGTGGCAACTCAAACTAAACAGTGAGCTAAACTCTGTCCATTCGTGAACATGAAGAAATCCTGAGTTCTTTGTTTGTAGATTTATTGTCTTCATATTGTACTGAATCCATACATATGATGAGAGACGAGAGAGTGAAATAGGAAACAAACAGCAAAATACTGTAATTAGCTTAGCCGCCTAGCTTTCATGAACATTACTTTCACAGCATGAAATCAATATGTTTAAAAGTTAACTTAATCAGAACAAAAATTAAATACATACAAGCGATGCTTCTGCTGGGGAGTCAACAGGTAGGATGTATTTTCACTGGCTTAATGACCGTCTGCATTTTTAACCAGCCTGCCGTTTCTCACGTGTTTCTAACGTTGTGAATTCTAACCGATTTCCTACTTCCTGTTTTAGCTCAGTAAACACGTCAAAATAAGAGTCAAATTAAAAGCATAAAAATTCAACTTAAATGCCTGAAGGGCAGAACACTCCCCGTCTGACCTTAAAGGTCACTATTAACTATCAAATGTCTCTGAACCTTCAGTCTTTGGGCAGAAGAAGAATTACTCCTGACACTGATCTCAGGAACAACTTCGCAGAACCTTGGTCTGATGTCCTGAGCTTCACCTCCCTTACTTTGCTGTCTTTCCCAGGGAAGACAACTGTGATCATCGCCATAGGCCACGCGTTATGTGCAGCTTGACTGTCCTTCAGGAGCACAATGTCCCCTTCTTACAGGTCCCGTTGGGAATCTCTCCATTTCCGGCGGACTTGCAGAGTGGGGAGGAACTCCTGACGCCAGCACCGCCAGAATCTGTCAGCGAGAGCTTGGACTTGTCTCCATTGTCTGCTGAGAAGATCCTTGTCTTTGACAGATGGACCTGGTTTTTGCAAAAAGCCTGGTCCAGTGAACCACTTAGTCTTTGTCAGTTGGGACGCAGGAACTGACCTGGATGCGTCGTCAGTCGGGTTGTCCTCTGTGTTGATGTAGAACTATTGGTGAGGTCTTGTGGACTGACGGATTTGTCGGACTCGATTGTGAACATAGACGTAGAAGCGTTTGGTCTGAATGTGAATGTATCCAAGCACGACCTTGCTGTCACAATAAAACTTGATCGCATTAAGCTTCATGTCCAGTTCATCTTGAATGAGTTTGGCGACTTCCACGGCTAATACTGCGGCACACAATTGCAACCGAGGAATAGTAGGTTTGTACTATGGGGCCAGCTTAGCCTTCCCTAAGATGAATCCTACTTCGACTTGTCCTTCAGCTTGAATGGTCCTGAGATAGGCCACAACTCCAATGGCCTTTGTGGACGCGTCGGAGAACACACATAGCTCTGTGTGTACAGCATTGGAAAGTGAGGTTACTGTGTATGAACGCTTGCTTAAGTCATGCAGTGACTCGCGCCACGCTTCCCATTGCTTCAGCTTTTGTTCTGGTAGAGGAGCATCCCAGTCACATGTGTTGACACTGAGTTCCCTCAAGAGGCTTTTGCCTTCAATAGTCACCGGTGCGACCATGCCTAAAGGATCGAAGACGCTATATACCGTTGACAGAACTCCCCTGCGAGTGAAGTGTTTCTTGTGCTCTGAGGACTGAGAATGTGAAGGTGTCTGTCGTTTTCTCCCACAGCAGTCCCAAACTGCGTTGCACTGGTGTAGCTTCACCGTTAAGGTCAAGGTCTTTCAGGACTGCTCTGTCCTCTGGTGCAAAGGCCTTAAGGATGGTTTCACTGTTTGAGGCAAACTTGTGAAGTCTCAGGTTCGGATCACTGAGAGAGGCCTGTGTTCTCTGTAGGAGACTGATGGCTTCAGCTTCAGTTGGCACACTGATGAGCCCATCATCTATGTAAAAATGATGTGTGACAAACTGGACCGTGTCTTCTCCATGTTTGTGTGCACCTTCATGGATGGCTCTCCTTAGTCCATAGATGGCTACGGATGGTGATGGTCTGTTGCCGAAAACATGGACCCTCATCCTGAGGTCGATGTCCTTAGACATGTCATTGTCTCTGTACCACAAACACCTCAGGTAGTTCCTGTGGTCTCTGCGGACAATAAAGCAGTGGAACATCTGCTGTATGTCAGCGATCACTGCTACCTGTTCCTTGCGAAAGCGGATCAGCACCCCAAGGAGTGAGTTATTGAGGTCTGGGCCTGACAGAAGAACACCATTTAAAGATGTGTCGAAGTACTTTGCGCTGGAGTCAAACACCACGCGGATGCTTCCAGGATTTTGTGGGTGGTAGTCTCCGAAGGTTGGCAGGTAACAACACTCATCGTTCTCCTCTAGTGGAGGAGCCACTTCTGCATGTCTGTTGTCAACTATTTTCTTCATGAATTCTAGAAACTGGTCTCTCATCTCAGTTTTTCTCCGCAGTGTTTTCTCCAGGGAGGTGAAGAGAGTGAACACCTGTTCACGGTTGTTGGATAAACATTGTCGGGGAACTCTAAAGGGGAGAGGAGCGACCCAGTTCTTTGACGTGTCTCTATACATTTCTTGGTCCATGATTTCCAAAAAGATTATGTCCTCAATGGACGGAGCAGGTTTGTTGTCGGATTCGGCCTTGTTGAAGACCTGTAGTCCAAGGGCCTCCAACGATGCCTTGTGTGGTTTGTTCTTCTGCTCCCTGCCATGGGACACATCTTCAGTCAGCTTCATGAAGCCTTCACATGGTTTGAGAATACAGGGTCGGCCATTCTCTTGCACACTCGTATTGAACGTGCTCACAGCTGGTTTGTGTGCATTCCCTAGGCACACGTCTCCTACCAGGACCCATCCCAAATCCAGCCTTTGCGCGAAGGGGGCGTTGTGAGGTCCACTCACTTGCTGTTGGACTTTATGGATCCTCACAATGTCTCTGCCTACCAAAGATGAGGATTTCCGCCTTGGGGTTGAGTTCTGGTATGTGTGCTGCTACACTTCGTAGGTGTGGATGGTGACGGGCTGCATCAGGCGTCGGTATTTCAGAGCGATCAATGAGTATGTCGTTACACTCAATTAGCGGTGGTAGCGGTAGGCTAGTCTTCCCATCAAGCGATTCGACTTGAAAACCCTCTGCCTTTCTGCCTGACGTCTCAACCAATCTGACACAGGTCTTGTGAGTGAGTAGGGGAATGGTTGGCCCGTGATGTTGAAAAGCTTGAAGAAGTCTGATCGCACCAGTGAACGGTTACTTTGATCATCTAAAATGACGTACATGTTGGCTGCCTTCTCCCGTTGACCTTGAGGGTATACTCGAACCAGACAGATCTTTGAGCAGGATCTTGCTGTTCGCTCTGGACCACATACCTGGGTGCAGCGTGAGGTGATAGCCAGGGGTGTAGTGGGCGTTGGACGCGGGGGTACGCCGTCCACCCACTTCTCCCGACGTGATATATAAAAAAATAATAAATATAAAATAGCTTAGGCTACAACTAAAAAAAAAATAAAAAAAAATAGCTTACAACTCAAATGTCAATCCGGAGATATTGGCAATGGTGAGAACAACCTACATAGGCTACATAAGACATCCCCAGTATCTGTCCGTGACCTATATTGGCTACGACATGAACATAACATGAACATTCGATAATCGTCATCAACCTGAGACTTAAAACAAGACAAAAAAAAAACAACGAGAACGTGGATGTGATGTGTAGCCTATTTTGATTTCAGTGTGGTTAGTGTAGTTATTAAAATGTCAAATCGACAGAAAAGTATTGATTTTTATTTTTGGAAAGATGTCAGCAATGAAATTCAGGAGCCAGAGACGTTGACTGAGCCACAAGCCAGCACCACCACCGAAGTTCCCACATCTTCTGCTAATGCTAGCGCGGAGGTGGTGGGGAGCTCCCATATTTCTATGGGGAGCTCCGACAGCTCACCGTTCGCGATCTGGACTGAGGAGATGTGGAAGAGAAAAAAGGAGGCCTATCCCTGGATCGACGCAAAGGACGGGAAACTGGGCTACAAACAAACAATAATCTATATGACACCTGTGTGTATTTCTGCATGTTAAGCTGAATATATGTATGGCTTTTTGGGTGGGAGTGTGTGTGTGTGTGTGTGTGTGTGTGTGTGTGTGTGTGTGTGTGTGTGTGTGTGTGTGTGTGTGTGTGTGTGTGTGTGTGTGTGTGTGTGTGTGTGTGTGTGTTTGGGGGGTGACGTCACAAATAGCGTACCCTCACTTAAAAAATCCCCACTACACCACTGGTGATAGCGGTGCTGTTGCTAGCATGTTCCTCTTCCTCCCCGCCATTGTCTGGTGGGGGTGTAGGCAGTGTCCGAACTACGGGGGGACTCGGGGGATCCGAGACCCCCTGAAACTGACACGAGATCCCCCGAAAACATGATTTGGGAAATGTTGGGGGGTCTCTAAAATATTGGCAAAATGTGTTTTATTGATATTGAAATCGTGTGTAACGGGAACTATTTGCATATCAGAAGTGTTGTGTTTACATCAAAGATAAAATAAACAGATATGACAACGACTGCAGTCTATCCCCATAATTTCTCACGAATTCTAGGCCTGTTTGTGTGTGGTTGTGCCTCTTTCCCATGCGCATTTTGATACAATGTATGTTGTGGGTGTGGCCGAAGTTTGAGAAAGTGTTTTTTTAATAATTCTGTCTTCAGTCAGATCGTGTAAGTGCAAGTGGTCAGCGTTAGCAATGGCTAAACGACAGCAAGGCACTCTTTCCCATTTTGGATTTTTTAAAAAAAGCAAAAGTTCTGAGGAACAAGATGTTGTTCAGTCAGCAGATGACAGTGGACCACGTGCATTACTGGACACGCTGGACCCACGGTCAGCGTGCAGCAGGACCAACGGTCAGCATGCAGCATGCAGCAGGATCGAGCAGGCAGCGTGGAGCTATCTGCCGGTGAGTCCACGTCCGTGGCCCTCTCTCATCCGAGCATCTGGACGAGCCAGCAGTGGACAGAGTGGAAGTCTCGAAACCCCTGGCTGTATACAAAGGATGGCAAGTTGGGATGCTCTGTCTGCCGGGACACAAAAACCCTTTTATCGGAAATGGGAAGTGGCACACACCTGTCTGAGGAATGGATACACGGGGATGTAAGTAGCCAGACACAATTCGGGTTACGTAAAAAAATATACAAACATAGGGATAGCAACGCGCACAGAAGGGCAGTCGAGATAACAGAAACCAAGCAAAAGGACATTCTACCCAACAGAGTTACTGCGATTAATGCCAAAGCGACAGAAGAAACGGCACTGTCCTTTAGATCGGCCTATATGGTGGCCAAGGAAAGGCTAGCCTATCAGAAGCTACCTGCTATAATGAAATTGCAAGAGCTGAATGGGGCAAAAGTGGGTCCTGTGCACAAATCAGACAAATCATGTGCTGAAATGATTGGTCATATTGCGCAGGAAATGAGAAGAAAGTTAGTTTCAAACATAAAAGAAATGAATTCAAGAATCAGCCTAACCATTGATGAGAGCACAGTGCACGGACGTGCCTATCTCATTATTTATGTAAGATGTGACGTGAGTGGGAAAGGAGACGTGGACAATGTATTTTTGGACATTGCAGAGCTGACACAGGGCACAAATGCAGAATCCACTTTCAATAGTTTGAGACAGAGTTTGCGCCAAGCTGGGTTAGATGACGAGTTTTTGGGCCGGAACCTCATTAGCATCGCCACAGATGGTGCTGCAGTCCTCACCGGTAAAACCACTGGGCTGATTGTGAGGCTGAAACGCGATTTCCCCAACATACAGTCAATCCACTGTCTCGCCCACCGCCTTGAATTGGCTGTCCATGACTCACTCAAGGAGGTTGCTGGATGTAACCACTTTGAGATTTTCATCTCCAAGCTCTATGCTCTGTACCACCAGTCCGCAAAGAATGCACGCTTGCTTGAGGAGGCGGCTGCTGACCTCAATATGCAGGTTTTGAGAATCGGACAAATATTCACTATACGATGGGTGGCTAGTAGCTTTACACGCGATGCGTGTGTGGAGCCTGTGTGCGTAATTGCCGTAAAGCTGTGCTGTCCGCGTATGATTCTGTATGTAGGCTTGTGTTTTCGAGATCCGCGCTCTGAGTCAAGCGCAAGAGCAAGCGCGCCGCCTCCCCCCCTCTTTTGTCGATATTCTTGGGAATCTCTTTAAAAGAGACCTCTCCATTACTTCAGGTGCAGCGTAGCACTCTTGGAGGCGATTCCAGGTCTTTTTATGTGCTACATCTGGGTTTCCGACATGCACAGAGTGAATCCTTTTGATGTTTCACAGACTCTGGTCCGAGCCATTTAATCAGCAAATCTAACATTTCAGTGGAGGTGAGTCCTAAGCCCTAAGCCTAGCATTACTGAATGATGACTGCCATGCTAAATAATTTTTAGGTTTATCATCAAATTGGTTGAGACTTGTATTATTAAATCACGACGAGCCAGTTAACGTGCCAGATGCTCTGTTTCAGGTGTCACGCTTGGGAAAGATGGCGCATACCCAGGCACGTATGTTGGAGCTGTTGCCTTAAGTGGTGATTTGCGAGGATGATGTATCGTCTTGGGTTTTACGGGGTGTCCACTGTCTCTAGCAGGTGTTGTGTGAGGTCCACTGTCTCTAATGGGTGTTCTATGATGTCTATCATGTCTTACCAGACCTGTATGACCTCCATTAAGTGGTGTGCTGATGTGGGTTACATCCCTGAATTTAGCGTGGTTGCTGAAGAATGGCTTTCTCGGTACTGCATTATGCTCAGATGGCTTCCACCGTAAGTTGTGTTCTGATGGAGGAATCCATGTGACGTAGCTCCCTTCTGACGATGATGCCTCAGGTAATGTTGCATGGACCAGTGCTTGAGTTTGTGCGACGTTATGTTCAGCTTGTGCTTAAACATATTTGTTAGTGCGTGTTACAATTTATTTTTGTAAATGTGCTTGAGAAGATACGTCAGTCTTGATTGAATCTTCTAGATCAGGGGTTTTCAGGACAGCCGAGGCCCCCCTTCCACAAAATCCCGTCCGCCTGCCCTAACCAACACACACCTCTGCAGTAAATGTTATCTTTTGTGTGTTCCAGGCAATGACGAGGTTCATTAAAAACTGATCAAATGTAAATATTTTTTAATATTGTATTTGAAGACATTTTATTTTCACAACTTTTTTAAAAGTGCATTCATAAACGATCTTTGCAACAGCAAATACTTTCAAACTTCATGCAGGCCTTATTGAGGCTACTTTTATAATCACTGAACATCAGTAGGCCTATCCATAAGTCAAAAAATCGGCATGTAGTGTCTGGGCCTTAAGCACACATTTGAAGGAGATGCACATCATCTCGAACAAAATCAGCACAATTGACAGCTCTCTGATCAATGAACGACAACGCTGGTTGTTCAAGGAACACATAACATTTAACAGTCAACTGCATTGAGGGCATGTTGTCAGATCGGGCAGATTCACATATTTATCACATTTGTTAACGTTTTCAGTCACATAAAGCCTCAGTTTTAACCAACAAACAAAATTACGCCATTCACGTCATTTGCGCTACAAGAGCGAAATCAACCCTATGGCCCAACCAATTTATGCATTGAAGACAACACAACTTTGAGTTTCAATTTAATCATCCATATCAGTGGGAACAATGAGGCCGCGCTTTTGATGCGCAGAGGTGTTCGATGCGGGGCTGCACTGCCGAGAGAAATAAACGCAAGTCGTCCTCCACCTGCAGCCTTGATCTGTATTTGTTTTTAATCAGGGTCAGTGCGGAAAACCCACACTCACACAAGTAGGTGGAGGTGAAGGGGATTAAGACTTTCATAGCCTTTGTGGATATCTGGGGAAACTCGCTCTCCACAGAAAACCAGAAACGCGTGATCGGCATTTCTCCCAGTCTCTGCTTCAAGTCCATATTCGAGCTGAACTCGATCAGGGCCTCCTCCTCCCGATTTCTCACCCACTGATTTCCCATTGCGTTCTCTCCAAAATACTCGCCAAACTGGTCACGCAACCCATTCAAATGCGCAGTGATGACCGGTTGGACAGTGTTGAGAGGCAGCCCTGTCTTCACCGCAACATCCTCCAGGGTTGGGAACATTTCCACCGAACCTCGTTCAACACGAGCACACCACAAGTCTAGCTTTTTCCTGAACCCAGACACTTGGTCGTGTGCCGAAAAGACTTGGCACTCATTGCCCTGGAGAGAGGTGTTGAGGAAGAGGAGGACTTCCACGCGCAAATTGCACAGCCTGGTGAGGACTTTGCCCCGAGACAGCCACCTGACCTCGGAGTGCAGGAGCAGCTGCTGGAAGTGAGTGCGCATCTCATTGCAGAGGATCAAGAACCGACGGGCGTTTAAGGCATGCGATTAAATCAAGTTCACAATGCTGACGGCCTCATCAAGAACTTCAAGCAATTCTTGGGGCATCAGTTTTGTTGCTAATGCCTGGCGATGGATGATGCAGTGCTTCCAGACAGCAGCAGGGGCAACTGCCTGTACCTGTTTAACGAGACCGCTGTGACGGCCAGTCATTGATCTTGCCCCATCAGTACATATGCCACAACATCGGCCCCAGTCAAGGCAATTAGCCTGGTAAAAATGATTCGAGGCCTTGAAAAGTTTGTCATCTGTTGTGCGGGCGGGTAGAGGAAAGCAATACAAAATGTTCCTAAATGCTCTAGCAAAGTAAATATTTACACCAGATAACAATATAAATATAGGTTACATATATTTGAACAATCCTTGATTTGATCTTGAAATATAACATCTATAGCAAACACTGTTGTTCCGACCCCTTGTGTCAAAATAAGTTTTCACCAAATGTTTACTCCCTTGTTACCTAGTACAGCAGACCTATGAACGCTGATAGAGGACAGGGATGAGGTGTGACTTTGATTTTCACCCCCTCAATTCACACAGGAACAATTTGCATGCCTACCCAGGCCATCCTTTCTCACCCTAATTTTCGCCTGAGGTGTTAACAGCCTGCTCCACCACTTTTTTGTTAGATTCACCCTTTGATTTGTTTGCATTGTTCCACAGCCAGATGTTATGGCAGAGCTTGTAGAGGGGGCAAGAATTGGACAAGTCTCCACAGTAGTTGGGAAAATGTGGAAAAAGTTGCCTGCGGACAGACGAAAGGTTTGCATATGAACTTATTGTCCCGTATCTTGGAAATGGGTTAAAAATCTATTTCTAACCATGCTACAGGCACAAATATCTCTCCGTACCAGGGTACTACATTACCCTAACAAGCACATATAAGCCGACCATTGCTATGTTTTCCTGTTGATGTGCAATAACAAGTAGCATCATAATGTTTAGATTGCACCCCTAGCCAGCATTTCATATTATCCTTTGGAACCAACCCCTCATCGTACAGTATTGTATAGATATCCACAAAGAATGCCACATAAGCCAGTTGACACAATTTTAGAGAATGTGATAAAGTAATATTGTTCCAGGACTGGAGTGCTAAAGCACAGCGAATGCGGGAGGACATTGACACGGGATTGGTGGAGATGAAAAGGTGTGCCAGCTTCAACACCAGTTTCTCCAGAGAAAAGGACCTGAATTATCACCAGAAAGGCTGCCATGAATGCATTTCCAGTGAATGTAATGAAAGTTTCAGTCACAAGCTAAAGTTGAAAAGTATCACAGAGAGAGCTACAAGTGTAGCCATTGCAATAAGATTTTTTCTGAGAAAATAAATCTTACCAGTCACAAAATAATGGGGCATTATGCAGTATGATAACAGAATTCCTTAGACTCAACTATTTGACAGAAAATACAAGGCAGAATATTACATACAATTTTTCAAAAGCAGTGAATGATGGGAAGTGATTTTCCACGAGAGATTGAAGAATGCCTTTCCTTGATTCTACTTATATTTTTGTTCTGGTATGGTATGGTATGGTATGGTATGGTACATGTATTGTTTCATATTGTACACTTCATTAGGCCTTTGTATTTTACAGCCTCAACTCTGGAGTGTTTAAAAATCTATTCTGCACACAAGATTCTGTGTCATCGCAACTATACTAAGTCTATGTTTTGTTTTTTTAACTTCAAAAGAACATAACTGTGGTCCCGCAGCTCATAGGCGTGTCCTAATGGCGGGTGCTATGAACTTATGAACACACATCATTCACAAAGATGTATGAGTCAAGCTCTATTATTGGCCCCATAGCTCCGGCTGTGAATCACGTAGGATATCGCGGGAGAATGCATCGGAAAGAAGAGAGTCTACCGATTCTGGCAACATTTCTACGCCGTATTATGGCATAAATATTAATAAAAACCTATCGAAAACGTTGCGAAAACGCGCCAGTGTGTTCGTCGACCTCAGGGTTTTAATGACATAGTCGAGTCCTTTCGAGTCATCGCGAGTCCGAATGCACGAGTCCAAGTCCGAGTTCAAGTCATTAGTGCTCAAGTCCAAGTCAAGTCACAAGTCTCTAAATTTAGCTCACGAGTCGGACTCGAGTTTACTACAACACTGGGACTTACCGAATTATGTTTCTTTACCTACAACATCTCTTTGTTGTGACTCATTACTGCACATAAGTAGCATTTTTTGTAATGTCAAACTACAATTGTGTGCAACCAGACCATGCCATAGCGTATGTACAAAACTGTACAAACATGCTTAGCAATATAATGACAAAACAACATGTTACCCCGGTATGCTTCACAGAGAAAATGTGGCAAGATTAATAAAGAACAATAATGAGGTAACACCAGATAAAAGACCCATGGTGAGAGCATTTTCATACTAAAGTAGGAGAATTTGTAAGCTAGAAAACTCAAAGAAAGATCCATTTTGATCCCAACATTCATATTTCTATAGTATCATTCACTTACAAATGTCTGGGTTCCATTGTCCCATCTTTTTTTGCTACTATCCTAAGCATAGTCTTCCTCGTTGTTATTGTTGCAAGTCTAATATGTTAGTTCTTTCACGGAGAAGTTGTTTTCTTCCTTTGTATATGTTTTCGATTTCATTACATGAGACCCTGACTTTTTGCTGGTATTTGTGTTTGCCTGTACAGCTTTAGCCAGACTGTGGGAATGCTTACATTTCTTCAGAGGTACTTCCAAGCTTGCTTGTGCTGACTGTAGTTTTGAAGGCCTTCCTTTTGATACTGCCTGCCAGCTGCCATTTCCAGACTTCCTTTTTCTATTTGGCTGGACCCTGATTTTCTTTCCGATGCCTGTTTTCTTCAACTCATTTGTCCAAAAATTATGAAGTGCTGCTGTAAGATTTGCATGCATTGTGGAAGGTAGACTTGAGACTCACTTTGAAAATTTGATAATTGCTCTAGCTAGATTTGGTTGATTTAAGTTTCTCTGCAATCTGCTCAAATGAATTGTTTTAGCAAATTTGATGCTGTGTCAATACATGAATCATCATCTAGTTCCTGCTCTTCGCAGACCTGCGCCTCAACCATTACTGTGGGGAGCTCATTAACCACATGATGTAACAATTCTTCATTGACAATTCCTGATGTGGCTGGCATACTTTGGTCAACAACAGTTCGCAAATTGTTGTAAAAGGATAGTGACAATGTTTCCCCAATTGCAATCTTATCCAGTTTTTGTCTCTCTTCTGAATTGGTGACAGAAACAAAATTAAGACAATGTGCCTTCTTAGCTGCCCGTAATATGTACTGATGCTTGCAGGGACTACCATATTTTCCAACTGAGCAGCTAAAAACCCCCACTGTCATGTCTACTGTGTGGCTGAAACAAAAAAAAAGGGTGACATAAGTTATAAATATACAATAAAATTCAAAACTCCAATAAAAGTCTTAACTCCAGAAACATGTGTTTTTTTAAGAAGACTACATCAACATCAATACACAACCAAATTTTGTAAAATTGCAACACAGATTAACAAAGAATTGAGCCATTTATAATTAAGTAACTGAATAGTGCACACACACCCCCAACCCATTCAGACCCTTCTTAGCAAATATAAGTAATTATGTAATAGTTAGGAAAGGTCCAGGTCTATTCTGGCCCAAAGCGAGCAAAGAAAATTAAGTTGCTACAGCTGCAAAATCATGAACAAATATTCTCACACACTCCGCAGTTCCTTTGTCCTGGACTGGATCCACTTGCAATCTTGAAAACATTGTTCTCGAATTGCTGAACTGATGACAGGTAGGTATTTTGTTCCTGTTCCCATGAACTGCCGTCTGTAGGTACCACCAAAGCTCCCATCTGCTAATGACAGCAACTTTGTCTTGTTATGGTTCTCCAAGACTGACGTAATTCTCTTTATAAGGCCCACTACATTATACTCCTTTACTCTTCTTAAGACAGTGTCTTTCAAAACAAGAAACTGCGCTACCGCAAAGTTATTTGTGTGGTTCCCTCTCACAAGCAAGTGACTTCTGAAGCAACGGGCAAAAGCCTCTTTTTTCTCACACAGGTTTGACACGTATGTAGTAAAGTTGGAATACTGTTTACATCTGTCATCCTGAAACAACTCTGAACAGCAGTTCTGAAATGTTTCTTCAGTTTCAGCAGAGACACTTCTTGAACAGGCTTTACAAGTGCAGACGGTCGTCTTGTTGGATCTTATTTCTCTTGTCATGGAGCCACCTCCATACTTGCTGTAAAATATGGAAGATACACAGTAGGAGAGTGGCCCTAGGCCATTCTTGGCTGAGAGCGTTGTGTTCTTCGTTAAAGTTATCTGTAAGTATGACATTGGGACCTACTTCTGGTCCATTGCCATAAAAGGCATCAGGTGGCAGACAGAACTTTAGTGTCTGAAAGCCCTGACACAAGATACTTTCCTTCTCATCACTTGTGATCAAAATCCCCAATGGCAATGCACCAGCCACATGGTGAGTGCATAACATGAAGACCTTTAAGTTATGTTCTTCAGTATTCGAAGTTGCATCTACAAAAACAAGTTCTCCTGATTGAGGGACTTCTTTATGAACCCTCTTCATCAATGGAGTTACCAGTGCAATTATGAGAGGTTTACTGTCACCCTCATATATCTGGTGCTTGGTACTTGCCTCAGGATTCTGTTCTTTATACGATTCAAGTCTTTCCACCAGCTTGATAAACATCTGACTGTCTTTCCCTCCATAGTTCTCTTTTCCAAATTGTTGGTACAGATGACTGAAGTCTCTTTTCCTCGGCATGATGGAGCGATCCGCCTTTCGCTGGTGTTAAGTGTCATCTTTACAATCATTCTTAAGATCTGTCAAAAACTGCTGTCTAGCGGTTGATGGTGTCAGACCGGACTCAAAAAGCTGATATACTTTCTCCACTGTTTCTTTAGACAAATCTTTGAAGTTGGAAGCTTCCAAAGTACCAACTGAATGATTGTGCTCACAGTGAATGTCAATGGTAGTGACATTTTCTCTTGATATCTTCAGCACTAGCTGGAACGGGCAGTTCGTATTCTTAACCCTAGCAGTAGGATCCAGTGGCGGCTGGTGGAGTTTTCTCCAGGGGGGGCTATAACTCCAAAATGTATAAATAAAAAAAAAAAGCATGCATACATGTACTAAGGTATCAAACGAGTGTATTTACATAAATGAAAACAACAAAAACAACATTATAGATAGATAGATGTGCAAAGAGAAACAAGTGCGATATATAGAGTATGTACAGTATATGCAGTTAAGAGTGATTATGTAAAGATAAGGCCAGTATAAAGAGGTGGGAATAATTGGCATAGTATAAACAGATGTAGTATGAACAAATATACAGATGTGCTATATTACTATACAGATGGCCAATATACATATATAATAAATATCTATCTATCTCTATCTCTCTATCTATCTCTAGATATATCTCTATATCTATATACTTAAATAATATATATCATATATAACATGGACAATACACATACTTTATGACAGAAGGCTGTGACGTCAGCCCCGCCGCCAAATCCAGCTGCATTCAGCTCGGGGCGCAGGAGAGGTGCGCCCCAACATCGTCCTATCTCTTGTATTGAAGAGGAGCTACTGCGCATGTACAACTTTTAACGAGAGTCTATGGGCAAAGATTCCTGCGCCCCAGGGCGGAAATACGTCACCAATCAGACAATGTCAACGAACGAAACAACTTTACTCATCATTAACTATGAAATATTTATCTTGCACATCTAAAAAAATATATATACTTATATTTCGAAATATTTTATTTTATTATTTCATTTTTATTTCATTTTTTTTATGTCTTATTCAAGGAAATGTGGTGAGAGGTGAGTGGTGGGGCGGCGCCCTAGCGCCCTCTATTGGGCAGCCGCCACTGGCACTATATAGTGAATATCAATACTCACTCAACATTCGGACACCACTACAAAATGTCGTACACACTATATAGTGAGTAGGGAGTGATTTCGGACACAGCAAGAGTCAAATTAAATGCATAAAAATTCTACTTAAATGCCTGAGGGGCAGAACAATTATAATACCTCATAGTGAATTGTCTCGTGATTTGCCTCAGAAACGTGAATGGTCACTGGTTACCTGGTAACTATTTGTAGTGAACTGCCCACAAAAATGGGTATACAAGCACTGTTTTGTGACACTCACTCAGAGGGAAATATTCTCCAGTTAAATGTTAGGTATCATGCTACAACATTAGCCAACTACCATTAGCGCTATCATACTTGAAATGAGCTACACTTGCGCTAACCTTATAGCATGCATGAATCATAGTTATAGCCAGTGGTGTAGTCTACTTTTTTGTAGTGGGTATACTGTAATAATTGTACTCATCCATCCTAGAGCTACACATCGTGGAGCGACACCTCATGAACACCATCACACTCACTAATGCATAGAGTATGCATCTTGAGACTGGTTATATGTTATCAACTTGTCAATGTAAGCATTTTTATGTGACTTTTAACAGCCAGTGACATTAACAATAAAAAAAAATAAAGAATGAACAATGATGGAAAAAGCCCTCTTATCTTCTAGGGTTGAACAATTAATCAACATTTTTATCAAAATCTCAATATGGCCTACTGCAAAAAGGAATGTACAATAAATATGGTCATGCTAAAGATGTCCTGACCCACACATCATATTCTACACTTAAAAAAGCATCTGTTACGCATAGATCTGCACAAATATCACACAATAATCATTTTAAACATATTTTTCACTTAGATATTTATTCAAACTAGTTCAGCTCTATTATCTTCCATAAATCATTGTCAAACTATGTACTGTATCAGCTTAAATGAACAAGCAAACATCCTTGAAGTGCTACATGACAAATTAGCTTCAAAAAAGAAACAAATGAACAAATAAGCTTCACCTCAATAAATGAGGGTTGAAAAAGCACTCAACATGTCCATACTGGGTTCACTGTGTTAGTCCACAAGCCCTGAAAAAAAGGATGGAACACTTCTAGACATAGTCTGGTAGTCTACAGAGCTTTCCAGATATGTTTGTACTCAGGTATCTGAGGTGTGCATTGCCTCCTTGCTTGCGTGGCAGAGCGATGGCTTCTCAGCCATGTTGCGACGTACTTCCTTGGCTCAAAAAGTGTTACGGGGGCCCATTGATGCTGATCATCATCAAATTACTTACATTTGACAACAACAGTGTCGATCTCTTCTCTGTGCATATATTGTTCATGAGACTGAAGCCCCCTTCACTCTCAGCAGTGCTGCAAGGGATGGTCTTCATGCATTGTATGAGTGGCTTTAAGCTTTCAGGCTCACTGTCTGGGTGCTTAAGGAAATCTGTCATACCATTGACTGCTTGCTCTTCACCAAGACTGAACCGCCTGCGGAGTCGTTTCACTTGTGCCTCACCATGCCGTATGCCAGGTGTTGATGGCCAGTTGTCTGTATCCAGAACACTGAGATCATGAAGCATTTCACCATCAAATGAGAGGCGCTTCTCCAAGTAGTTGATCAGACTTTGTAGGAATTGTTTTGCATTGATTGGTGAGAGCTTTGCATTTGACTCCAAGGGAACAGATCCTAAATCTCCCAAAGCTTGTGCAGTCAGTGCCTCCACTAATTTCTCTCCTTGGGTGTCTTTGAATGATGCCAGCACTCTGATGGTGCGCGTTAGAAGATGGTCTGCTCTCAAAAGTGTGACAGAATGGGCCTGGAGTTGCTGAGACAGGTTTGCAAGTTCAGACAGTGCAAACATGAGTCTGAGGTCTCACAGGAATTCCTTGCTTTGCATTCGACGTGCCAGGCCTCTATAAGTTTGTCTCTCTTTGCTGTTTCTTGTTTGGTCGCCTGCAGCATTTTCAAAGTGTCTATTGAGTGCTTCATAGGATGTCCACACAGCCTTTACAGAACGGAAACTGCTGGCCACCCATCGCGTACTTAAAACTCTGCCAATTTTCAGGACTTGCAAGCCCACTTCTTGTGCTGCTTCCAGAAGCTCTCATGAATTTTTATTGAACTGACTGTAGAGACTGTGGATCTTCTCTAGAAACACTTTGAAGTGGTTGACTGCCTGAACCTCATTCACAGCATCGGATACAGCCAGTTCCAAACGGTGGTTCATGCAGTGCCATGTGAACAGGTTAGGATACCTTGCTGTCAGCCTGGTTGCCACACCAGAGTTCTTGCCTAACATAACACTGGCTCCATCAGAAACAAATGAGACCCAGTTATTTTGAAGCCACTCTTCACTGAAGCCTGCAGTGTCCCAACAGTTCAGCAGAGCTTCTTCTATATCCTTTGCCCTTTGGCTCTCCAGCTCAACCAGCTCCAGGAACAACAATTCAGGAGTAGCTCCATCCACTGAGGCTTTCAAGTTGACAATCATGGCAGATTCGTGACTACTAGATGTAGCCTCGTCAATGAGGACAGACAACTTGCTTGAAGACATCACAATACTATGAACTATTTTTTTCTGCATCTCTTTTGCTATGTGTTCTACAATTTTTCTTGAGTGCAGACTAGTGCCCATGTTGGTTTTTTCCTGAAGCTCAATGAGACTATCATGCTCAGTAAAAGGTTGGTTCATCTTCAGCAAGATAGTATGCTGTTCTGAATACAGAATCTGTCTCTGCAAACACAGTCTCTGACACAGCTCTCACCAAACTTCTCTGTGAGCTCCCTGGGCTATTTTGTGTGCTCTGGACGTCTCATGTCGTCTAATCTTGTTTCTCAAAGAGGCCAGAGATGTTGATTTGCTTGAATCTGAGGACTGGATCTTAAAGTGCACCCACTCCTCAAACATAGACACTTGTTGTTCTGTGAGGACACCGGTTGATTTTGTAGCGCTGCAAAGAGCACAACCTGGAAATAAACTAAACCATGACTAATTAGCATAATACATGTTTACTCAAAAGTATTTAATAAACTGCTTACAATATTTACATCATGGCTAACATGGCAAGTAAAGGCAGTTCTCCAGTGTGATCATCTAAAGCTCAGTGCCATTCTAGAAAAGGCTGGGCATAAGGAGTTGTCATTCACACCACGAGAGTGGAATCTGTTGAAGGAGTTGGTGGACATCTTGAAGCCGTTGGGAGAAGCAACTGATTTGACACGGGGAGAGAAGGTCGTCACAATCAGTGCAGTTGTTCCATCCGTCTTGTCCCTCAATCATCACCTTGAGAAGCTGAAGCCTCAAGTTCGTTTCCTGAGCGGCCTGGTCGGAAGTCTCCAGGCATCCCTGAACAAAAGATTTCTTGGGATCTTCATTAATGTGAAAATGGCCGGGACTCAAGATGGGATCACTGCCCCCTTTTCAGACCCAGTCTACCTCAAAGCAGCCGCCTTGGATCCAGCCTTTTCTCTGCTGTGGGTGGAGCACCATGTACTGGTCAATCGTGATATCAGGGCAGAGGTGGCACAAGTTAAAGGTAAATATTATTGAGTTCAATGCAACTTTTTTTTCTCGTAGTCTGATCTTATTGACAGCATCAATAATTGCATTTTTCAGTCTAACACTGTGTCACCAACACCAATGGTAATAAGGGCTCTTTTGTTTCTGCTGTTGTTAAATGTTTTTCCAGAATTGATCCTGCAAGATGCAGAGACTGAGCAACCTGTGCCTCTGGTTGATGAAGAAGAGCAAAAGGACCTTGGACAAGGAGAAGGTCTGTTTGCTGCATACCATAAGAGGCAGAAGAAGGATGTTGGGACCACTCCAGCACTACAGCTAAGTCACTACCTAGACACAGCCGAAGGACAGAACGCCCTTTTGTTCTGGGCACTGAACATGAAGTCTCTTCCTTCACTCTTCCGAGTGGCCACCAGAGTCTTGGCAGTGCCTGCCTCTAGTGCTCCAGTGGAGCGAGTTTTCAGCCATGGTGGCATCATACTACGTCCCCATCATGCACAAATGACTGACAGACTTTTGGCCAATTTGATCTTTTGTAATTGCAATGCAGCATACGGCCCTGACATAGAAAAGCACAACTCTGTTCATTGTCATGTTCATGACACTTCACATGTAGTCCCCTTCCAGACACACACACACACACACACACACACACACACACACACACACACACACACACACACACACACACACACACACACACACACACACACACTTTTTTGGGAGTGAGGATATCTTGTATAAAGTGGTGACATGTTTGAAAAGGATAAGGTTACAATTAGGTTTTGAAATGAGTTAAAAAGACTGAAATATTTTTTGTAAAGTGGTAACACATTTGGAAAAGTTACATTCAACTGTTTTGTGATCCTCCAAATACCTGTTTGAGGGTGAAGACATGTTTTTTAGTTCAAGGCTAGATTTAAGTTTTAAGGGGAAGAGTGTTTTGCAAAAGTGAGGATCTTTTGAGACAGTTATAGTACAATAAGCAATGGAAATACAATGTCAGCACTTTCTGTGGAAATTACATTTGCCTTTGTTTATTTGAAATGTGTTTGAACAATGTTCTTGGTTTGATAAATATATAGCTACAGATCTTAAAAGCACACATGATTTGTGTAAATATTATTTCTCCGTTGTTAAAAGGACTCGAAAGTACTTGAAACTCAAACGGTAGGACTTGTCGGTCTTGACTTGGGACATGACTCGGGACTTGACTCGGGACTTGAAAGCAAAGACTTAAGACTAACTTGTGACTTGCAAAACAATGACTTGGTCCCACCTCTGCTAGGTGTAGACCCCATAAATCAAGATCAAGTAAGTAACCAGTAACAAGAGCTAACGCTTAATTAGCATCAGTGGTATCGATCGGAGGGGGCAGAAACGTGGTTGCTTTCGCACGTGTAAAATTCAACTGTCCCGTTATGAAAATAATGACTCGGGAACAACTAGCAAGCAAACACTAACACAATCAACTAGCAAGCACATATTTTCTGTCGAAGAAAAAATGAGAATGACAAACCTTAAACGTTTCCAAAAGTGGTCTCCCACCTCAGCAGAAAGGAAAAAGACCGTTGGATGGAGGAGGAGCTTGTGCATAAGTATGCAGTTGGACCAAGGTGGCAGCCCATGACCTGGGTCATAGTAGGCAAATTACCTAGTACTTGGGTTCGAGGAGAAAGACATTAATTGAGTTTAGTTTTGCTTCTTGCCGTCAGTTTAGTCGATATGCAGTGAGACACCCCTGTTTGTTGTCTATACAGTCTATGGTTGAACCATTTTTGTGAGCTAAGTTGCGATAACCGTGGTGGTATGACTTGAATGCTGTTGGAGAGCACGCAGTGCAAATCGATGAGATGATGAGACACTGTTTGTTTGTTTGTTTGTTTGTTTGTTTGTTTGTTTGTTTGTTTGTTTGTTTGTTTGTTTGTTTGTTTATGCACCCGTGAATGTAGGGGAGAGGGAGGGGAAGATATCTGTTTGCATCATCTGGAATGACGATGCTTATTTCCGAAACCAACGTTTAAGTGGTTGAGACAGAGACGTTTTATAAGGAGTTTGGTTGAGCTCAATTGTCATTTCAAATGGCAATTTTCCTTGTGTAGGTTCGGGAAAACCGATTGCATGTCCATTTGTATTTACATTAAACGAAACATATCCTGTGAATATGGCAATTTGTACACAAGTCGTTTTACATGCTTACAAATGCTCCGTCAGCCACTTTGACATGAAGACAGGCTAGCGAGTGACATTTCGGCCCTGGACGCAGGAGTCAGCAACCGGCGGCCCAACATATGGCCCGGTATCTCCCCTGTAGTGGCCTCCTTGGCCTCATCAGAAATGGAAATTGAGGAAATATGTTTGCTGTAAAACTTCTTAGGCATTAGGCTCTCAGCTTTCGCCATGCATGGCATGCTGTGTTGCCTATGCAGAGAAGGCCAGTGCATGTTGAAGAAAATTAGGCCTACATTTCACAGCTGCATCATGGAGTCAGGCAATAAGTTATTAATTAGGGAACAGGAAACTACAATAAGGTCTTGAATAAAAATGTGTTTCATCTTCTTCTGTCATCAGTATAAGTTAGTGTTTGAAGTGATTTGACTTGGTTTGATTATTATTTTATTTTATTTTATTGATCACCAAAATAGGCTATATCTCATCATGAAAACCCAAACATGCATGTAACCAAACCCCTGGGTTACAATAATCATTGGTTGGGTTATTCAAATCAAGGAAGATTCCAAAACCATTAACCCAACAACTGGGTTACTGAAAGTAACCCAATATGGGTTGAATATACACAATACAGGGCTAAACAGCCTCGACCCAGTGGTTGGGTTCATAAAATAACCCAGTATTCTTTAGAGTGTACAAGTAAAAGTCCTGCATTCAAAACGTTGCCAAAGTAAAACTACAAAAGTATTTGCATCAAAATATACATAAAGTAAAAAAAGTACTCATTATGATATTTTGCCCATTTCAGAAAAATATGTTATACGTTTTGATTATAGGTATTGATCATTGAAGTGTTATCAAAGCTGGCAAAGGCGCAGCTAGTTTTAATTGCTTTGTACTTTGCAGGTAGCTTGTGAATTTACTACATGCAGGCTAAAGTCTGATTTAAGTGTTGAATATAATTCAAATCATTAATCAAATAGTTAACTCTAGATATAAGTATGTGTATTCTTCACTGTTGGGTCACTCATTAGTGGATCCGCAAGCTGCATGAGACTGATACAGACGGGCTGTCAGGAGAGGGAGAGAGGAAAACAACAAGCAGCACGGCTTACCGGGACTCTGCCTTTTGGCGAATGCCTTTCGTCGTGCCTTTGGTGGAGGTCTCTGCATCGACGGACGTGTATTCTTCGGCGTGGTGGCTTGTGGTGGCGATTGGGGTCTTGGCAGTATTGTCGGCACAGCATTTGCGTTCAGTTTGTATTTATTTTTTAATCCCATTTCCCTGGCGAGCATAGTTGACTGTTCGAAACACGATCTCTGTGCTGCCCACAAATTGTCGGTTCCTTTGACCCCAGTTTTCCTGGTCCAGCAACAACTGTTGTTATGCTGTTAGTATAGTTATTTATTAAAAATACATCAATAATAAAACATTAAAAAATGGCACATTTCACAATAAAAATGCAACCTCTATCATATACCAAGCCCACACGTACGGATAGCATTTCGTAAGCTCTTTAGGTCTTATTTAAGTGTTTAAGTTGTTTCACATCATTAATCCAAATCTGCAAAGTAACTAAAGGTACTAAATAAATGTAGTGGAGTAAAAGTACAACATTTACCTCTGAATTGTAGAGGAGTAATAGTACAAAGTACAAAAATGTTACTTAAGTACAGTACTTGAGTAAATGTACTTAGTTACTTCCCACATCTGATTTATTGAACACATTGCACATGTCATACATGTTGACCATAAGTAACACTGAAAAATGCATATTCAAACATGTGCGTAAGAAGGGGGAAACGAGAGTGGAATGTATCTCATTACGCTTCATATACTCAATAACTATGCTTCAGTGGAATTTAGAGGTATTTATATTTTACTTGAGTCTTTTATTTCAATGCAACTTTCTTCTTTAACTCCAGTAACTTAGATCTCAGATGGAAACATATTGTAGCCTACTTTCCACATCACTTAAGTCTGACAGCTTTAGTTACAAAATGAGATTTTTGGAAACCCTACAAAGAGGTTATGAGCTCATCCTCAACAAACTTTATAAAGATTCTTTAAACATGTATGCATGAGTTAATTGTTCGAGCAAAATGTCAGTGCAGGTCCCTGCTTAGCCTACTGATGCCGTGACGGTACGCCTTCCAACAGTCTGCTGCTCCCGGGTACAGTTAGTGGAGGGGACGGCCCTGGGGGTCGGATAGTTGCAACACTTCATGGAGGATCAAGTGTTCGGGTGAAAAACGAACTGCAGACTAAGTTGTTTGTTTATTGTTGCAATTGGGAAATGAACAACAACGACCATATTATATTATCCATCAGCTACCCTATATAACAAATGGTAATATTCTCTAATAGTTAAATACTGCGCATAAACAACATGGATAGATAGAAGAGAACATATTGGAACAGGAGGACGCCATTAAGGTGTACATCCTCTGGGCCAATCAAAAGCGTGTATTTATTTAGGGGCGTGTCTGAGACATGATTTGGATTTTGGAAACATCAAATTATGAATTAGACAGATTATTATGGTTATTTTGATTTTATTCTCCTTGTTTAATTATGTTGCTTGCAAAGGTTTTAGATGTGTTTAACAATGATAATGCTTGCATATTTTCAAAAATGTTTAATTAATATTTTAAAAAACATGAATAATTCACATAGCATCAAACCAACTCTAATACATCAAGACAAGCTCATCACCAAATGAAACTTGCCATGAAAAACATTTTTTGCTCCTTCTCAATATGAATGACATATTTTCTCCGATAAGTGATATCCTTATGCAAGCTCTTGACTTCAACAGTCAAAAGGTAGCAATGAAAATGTTTTTACAGTCATGTGAATAATAATTAAAATTCTTTTTTTTTATTCCTACCATTTGATTTTCTGTTTCATAATAAGAACTTGTTTTTGTCACACTAACAAGAAAACCAATTTAATATACACAGGCATATTTACATTTTTAAATTAGCTTATTAAACTGTGTGACTCCTATGTTTTAAATTTTTCTCCCAGGTTCAATGCTTCTTCTTCAACAGGCCAAAGCATAAGTAGATGTGTTGGACCATGCTGCATTTGAAGACATACACTATATGGCCAAAAGTATGTGGACATTCAAACATTACATGAACAAACATACAGTAGATAATGAGGTCTGTGCATGCTTTGTTTCACTTACTCCAAAATGTGTTGGGCAGGACTCAGGTCAGTCAAGTAGCAAACACAACAAAAAACAGGTCTTGGCTTTGTGCACAGGAGCAATGCCATGTTGAAGCAGGGCAGGGCCTTACTTTTTTGAATGAATGAATATAGGCAAATAAGATTGGAAGAACCCTTAGTAAGTGAGAGTCTTTGCTGCTACCTGTTGGAGCTTGAGAGAAGTTATCTTGCTGTCCAACTCATCCATGAAGCCTTCATCCACAGACTCACTGTCCACCTCCTCTCCTTCAGCCTCTGTCGGCAGGAACACATGAAGCTGAGTGCGGGCCTGACCGGCTGCAGCAGCAGGAGTCGGGCATTCACTGCCACTCAGGAGACAAGGCTTCCCAACGACATACAAAGGCTCTCCCTGAGGAGATGAGTTGCGATACTGCAGCACTAAAGGTCTGAGGTCACCCTGCTTTTCCATCACTGCACTCAGGGTCGGGTTGTGGGAATGGCGCCTCACTGGTATTGGCTTGGACCCGGGCTGGATGGCCTGGGAGAAGTGGAAATAGGTCGGTCTGCTGCAGCTTTTGACCTGCCGGTGGTTCTGCTGCTTGCTGGTCCCAGATGTGAGACAGGTCTTGCAGTGGAGCAGGACTGATGACTTGGAAAATGGAGACGCAGGTGAAGAGCCCTTTTTTACAACACTGGGTCGACGATTGTTTGAGAATCCCTCGAGTAGGGCGTTTTCATGTGGGGTGAGGAGGGATGGCTCGCTGAGGCTGTGGAAACAGTAATGACCTTGTTACTTCACTTGGACCTTGGCCTTTTGACTAAAACATACTTAATACCTTACTTAAAGGAATACTCCGGAGTAGATTCACCCTAGGTTAATTTGAACCGTGACATCCAGCCAAGATCCAAATGGTATGTCATTAGTTGTGCTGGTAACTGGTCACAAACTGAAGTATTCACAAACTGATATATTGACCTGAGGATGGCACTGAATGGTGGAGTTATCTTGAGGGGATCATGAATGTCTAAATCAAGTTTCATCAAAATCAGACCAATAATTACAGACAGCCAAAATCACAAAAGTCAACCTCAAAGTCACATGAGATAAAAGTCAAAGGATCACCAAGGTCAGCACAATTCATCCTCTGGGGACCATGAATATGTAGTCTATGAAATAGTTCTTGAAGTATTTTCCCGTCATAATCGAAGTGGTTGAGTCACAGAAAGACACTGTCAGGGCTACCAAGACAAATAGGAATGTTCACACAACAGAATGCTTTATCAATTTGATGGTTATTCAAAACCTGCTCTGCTTGGGTGAAGGCCATAAAGTACTCTATCAAACAGTTAGGCGAGTGTGTGTGTGTGTGTGTGTGTGTGTGTGTGTGTGTGTGTGTGTGTGTGTGTGTGGGTGGGTGTGGGTGTGTGTGTGTGTTTAAGAGCTTAAATTGTGTGCATTGGTCACTCAGGTTTCTCCCTCCTCTGAGTTAAGCTGCATCAGGAGACAGATCAGCTTCCACACCTGAGATTTATGACACACTGTATCCTGGACTTCTGTAGTCAAAACAAACCAGGGGGGAGCGCAGAAGTGGCCTACTTTATGCTATCAAATTGTGACGGACTCGAGAGGAAACAATCACACTGTAATTCCAGTCAAGCGTTGAACGTTTGACAGGCACTTTTGCTGAGATGAATAGAGAGGGTGGAGATGTGAGAGTGGAGATGACATACAGGGGATTAATCACATTCAAACATGCAGCATCACTAACACTGATGTTACTCAGGCCTTTGCCTTTTTATTTATAATGCCTTTTTATTCCTAATATCATTTGATAATACACATTGGATATATATATTACGTATATTTCAAATGAAGTGTTAACTTTGATAACTTAGTATTTTATTGTGTTGGGCTTTAGAGAAGAGACTCAAGGAATAAAAAAAAAGAAACAAAAGATTATATGAATACTGGTATCTCATGACCCCCTTAATATATTCATACTAATGCATGTACCACCTGCTTCCACTATATTCATTTCTTTCAGTTTATCAATGTAGTTAAACGTTCCTGTCTAATTCATTTAACTGTTTTATTTCATTTTACTGCAACGTGTTATATTGTTTATTTTTCCCTTATTTGAATTAGTTTGAAGTTTAGATTCTCATTGTTGTTTTTGCTTTCATGATCTTCTTCTATTCCTTTCGTATACATATTTAATGAACATTGGAGGAAAGAGCGTCAGTCTGCTTCTCTGTACTTGTTGTGGATAAAAAACAACCTGAACTTGAGGATAGAGTTCACACACAGTTAAATTGTAAAAGTAAATGCAAAATATTTGAGCATAAAACTACTACATATAATTTATATAAAAGGAATAGTTTGACTTTTTTTTCTTCACAAGTATTTTTATTGGGCCATCAATCTTAAACATACAAACTGTTTGACATAAGATCACCGATTTTAGATTCTCTATACAACGAACATGGCATATTGGCCATCCCCCCACCCCCCTACAAAACCAAACCAAAAAGTGTCACAATATGATATAAAAGAGGGAAGAAAAAAAAAAACAGAAGTAAATAAAATAAAAATACAAGAGGATATCATAAAAACACAGAAATACAAAGACACACTGTGTTACACAATACACATTGGGCTGCATGACCATTCACCCGCCAACAGAGACAATCAAGACAATCACTCATCGTTGCGTTATAACTGTCCATTCTCAAAATAGTAGCCTACAGCGTGCAGTAATGAATAATAGGGTTATCTAATCCCCTGAAGAAGGAATAAAATTAACAAAAGAGATAATAGGATCCCAGGTTTTGTTAAATGTATCAGAGCAGCCCCTTATACTATACTTAATCTTCTCTAAGTATAAGAAAGACCAATCTGTAATGTCCGAGTTGTGCCAAGTGTGAATCTTTTGAATATTGGCCGCCCAATAGTATGACAGAAGATTAGGTAGAGCTAAGCCACCAACTTCTTTAGTCCTTTGTAGGACAGAATATTTTACCCTCGGGGTCTTTCCTGCCTAAATAAAACATGAAATAGTCTTGTCCAAGTCCTTAAAAAAAGATTTTGGAAGGAATAACGGTAAACATTGAAAAAGAAATGAGAATCTGGGAAGCACATTCATTTTGATTGAATTGATTCTACCTACAAGCGACAAAGGGATAGAGTTCCAGTGCTGTAGGTCAGATTTAACCTCCTTCACCAACTTCAAAACGTTATGCTTATGAAGTGAGGGGAGACTATGCAAGATATTAATGCCCAGGTACCGGAAACTAGAGGAGGCCAAACGAAAAGGCAGCCTCTCGGCCGGAATCTGTTTTGCCGCAAGATTAAGAGGGAAGCATTCGCTCTCACTGATGTTCAATTTGTATCCTGAAAAGGAACCAAACGTTTGTAAAACGTCAAGAATACCGTTAACACTGGCCGTAGGGTTCGAAACATAAAGCAGCAAATCATCCGCGTACAACGAAACCCTGTGTTCAACCCCATTCCTATACCTATACCTATATATCCGATACCTGTAAAAGCTGGTGAGTTTCTAAGAATGATGGAAAGTGGCTCGATTGCAATAGCAAACAGTAACGGCGACAGGGGACAGCCTTGGCGGCAACCGCGTTGTAAAGGGAAAAATTTGGATTGAGTGGAGTTGGTAGTCACACTGTAGGAGCACTATACAGTGGTATGCAAAAGTTTGGGCACCCCTCTGAGATTTCATGACAATTTGCTTTTCCTTTATAATAGAAGATCACAGCAACAACATTTGTTTTCCTACAAAGATGTAGACGTTTTAGTGTTTTCCAGACCAAAATTCTTAGGGTAGCATTACATAGTTTTATTATAATAAAATAAAATGCAAAAAATGGGATGTGCAAAAGTTTGGGCACCCTTATAAATAGCATTCATTTCAACACCTGTACGGATTTATAGCTGACAGGTTGCTGCACAAAATTGCTTTGATTAGCTCATTAGACCTTCAATTACAAAGACAGGTGGAACCAATCATGAAAAAGGCTATTTAACATAGGTAATAGCTGGCTGTGCCTGGCCTAGGTTCTTTCTTAGGGAGTGGCAAGATGGGGACCTCAAAACAACTCTCCACTGACCTGAAAGCTAAGATAATCCAACATTATAAATTAGGAGAAGGGTACAAAAAATTATCTGACAGGTTTAAACTGTCTGTCTCCACAGTCAGAAACGTAGTTGTGAAATGGAAGGCCACAGGAACAGTCCGTGTGAAGGAAAGATGTGGTAGGCCGACAAAAATAGGGGAAAGGCACAGGCGAAGGATGGTGAAAATGGTCACAGAGAAGCCACAGACCACCTCCAGCGTACTTTGCACCAGGAAGAGCTCATTGGAAGGGTGATGTGCAAAAAGCCTTTCCTGAGTGTTAATCACAAGAAGAGTCGCATGAGGTATGCAAAAGCACATCTGGACAAGCCAGAAGCATTTTGGAACAAAATACTGTGGTCAGATGAGACCAAGATTGAGTTATTTGGTCATAACATGAACAGGTATGCATGGCGAAAAAAACACACTGCATTCAATGAAAAGAACTTGTTGCCCACTGTAAAATTTGGTGGAGGATCTATCATGTTATGGGGCTGTGTGGCTAGCACAGGTACTGGAAAACTTGTTAAAGTTGAGGGCCACATGAATTCCTTACAGTACCAGGAGATTCTTGACAAGAATGTTCTAGAGTCAGTCACAAAGTTGAAGCTACGCCGGGGTTGGATTTTTCAGCAGGACAATGATCCTAAGCACCGATCAAAATCCACCAAGGAATTCATGCAGAAGCACAGGTACAATGTTCTGGAATGGCCATCCCAGTCCCCAGACCTTAACATCATTGAAAATGTATGGATTTATTTGAAGAAGGCTGTCCATGCACGGAGGCCAAGAAACCTGACTGAACTGGAGACGTTTTGTGTGGAAGAATGGGCCAAAATACCACCTGCCAGGCTTAAGGGACTTGTCTGTGGCTACAGGAGGCGTCTACAGGCCGTTATTGCAGCAAAAGGAGGCAATACTAAATATTAATGGAATTATTTCTTAGGGGTGCCCAAATTTATGCACATGCCTATTTTTGTTTGAATGCACATAAACATGTTTCTGTTTGACCAATAAAAGTTATTTCACTACTGAGATGTTTCTGTTACCATAAGGTATAACATATGTTAAAATGAAGTTGCTGCTTCAAAAGCTCAGCAAGTGACAAACTGATGCAGTGGTTTTCCTAAGGGGTGCCCAAACTTTTGCATACCACTGTATAACAATTGAATCCATGAAATATATCTTTGACCAAAACCAAACTTGTTAAGAACTGAAAATAAATAACCCCACTCCACTCGGTCAAAAGCCTGCTCCGCATCCATAGAGATTACCATTTCAGCCTCTTGTGTACTAGAATTGGACATTATAATGTTAAGGAGGCGACGAATATTTGAGGACAACTGTACCCCTTATGAAGTCAGTTTGATCACCCGAAATAATGTTTGGTAGACAGGGGTCCAGACAGCTAGCCAGGGTCTTAGCCAACAGTTTTATGTCAGAGTTGAGCAAACTAACAGGTCTCCAGCTGCTACATTCTGCTGGATCTTTATCTTTCTTTGGAATGAGTGAAATTGATGCTTGAGTTACGGATGGAGGAAGTGAACCACGCTCTAAGGAGTTGTTGAACATATCCAATAGCAAGGGAGACAGTTGATCAGAGAATTTCTTTAAAAAGTCAACTGGGAAGCCGTCCCCCGGTGCCTTGCCATTCTGTATTAATTTGAGACTGTCTGTAACCTCCTTTAAACTAAGTGGAGCATCTAGATTCATTTTACTTGTTTCGTTGATCATAGGAAAGTCCAAATTATCCAAAAATTGTTTCATTAAGATGTTGTCAGGTGGAGCCTCTGATTGGTAAAGATAAGAATAGTACGAAGCGAAAACATTAATTATCTCCTTTGGGTCTGTAACTATGGTATGGGGGATTGGTGAATTTGTGTAATAAAACGTGAGGCAGATTGGTGCTTTAGTTGTAACGCTAGCAGTCGGCTGGCCTTGTCCCCATATTCATAATAGGTACTCTTTGTGCACCTTAATACAAACTCTGCTTTGTTTGTGGAAATAAGATCAAATTCAGTTTGGAGCTTGAGTCTCTCCGTCTGAAGAGCGGGACTAGGAGACGAGGGGTTCTGTCTGTCAATTTGTAGAATTGCTTCCATCAGCTCATGTTGTCTCTGTGTTCGCTGCTTATGTTCCCTGGCACTGTAAGAGACAATTTCACCACAAATTACTGCTTTACACGTTTCCCACAGGAGGGAAGGAGAAGTCCAGTCAGATTTGTTATTTAGGATAAAGAGCCTAATTTTCTCAGAAATAAATTCGCAGAATTTATTAGATGATAATGACCCTGTATTCAGTCCCCAATTTGAGCGCTGTCCACTTTTAGGAAGCAATTCCAAATCTAATAAAAGGGGGGCATGGTCAGATATTCTTTCATTGCTGAGTATTCACATAATTTCACTGAAGGAAGG
Organism: Eleginops maclovinus; assembly: GCF_036324505.1. Taxonomy (NCBI): domain Eukaryota; kingdom Metazoa; phylum Chordata; class Actinopteri; order Perciformes; family Eleginopidae; genus Eleginops; species Eleginops maclovinus. The sequence goes on along the minus strand of NC_086361.1, from coordinate 5,723,165 downwards.
AGTATTTTCGAAAAAAAGATAATCAATGCGGGAATATGTTTGATGAACATGGGGATAGAATGAAAACTCTTTTGCTGTTGGGTGGCTGACTCGCCACGTATCCACACATCCGATTTGGTCCACGAGTGTCATAAGAGCTCTAGCCGTACTAGAAGGGGTTAGGTTTTTTGGCTTGGATAAATCAAGGGTAGGATTAACAACCAAATTAAGATCTCCCCCCAAAATAAGGTGATGTGAGTCCAGGGAGGGGATTAATGAGAATAAGGACGCCATAAAATTCGGACAACTGAAGGGTGCAAACCATAATAACCGGAGTTTGGAGCAATACACCCACGACTATAATGTAACGCCCGTTTGGATTATTTTCTAATGAGAACTGCAGTCGTTTGTGTAGTAAAATTGCTGTACCTCTGGAACGACTATTGAAACTGGAGTGGAACACTTGTCCGACCCAGGGCTTCCGCAGTCTTGTGTCGTCACAGACACGCAGATGGGTCTCCAGCAGAAAAGCAATGTCCGTCGTCCTTAAGATGTGAGAATACTCTGGCTCTTTTAATAGGCCCACCAAGTCCTCTGACATTCCAGCTTGTAAACCTGATTGCTCCTTGCGTAGCTCTCTGTCTCATATCAGCAATAGAGCATGAGCCACAATATCAGCCTTTAAAATAGTATGGTGAAGTGATGAATTAGCCAGTAGGCTACGACACAGAGCAAGGTAATAACTTCAAATGTGTTATAAAGATAAGCACCAAAGAAAAACATTCCTCCCGTATTGAAAAAAAAGAGATATAAAAAATAAATAAAAAACACATAAAAAACACATAAAAAACACAGCCCAACGAGATCAGATGTCTGAATCTCTAATAAATCCCTACAACCTGGTCCTAAACTCATCGTGTAACACTATCAGCCATGTCGTCATTCCGGCGCCTGAAGACGACTCCACAGGCGAGCCCCGCCCCGAGCCCTGCGGACGGGGCTAAACGTGCCTCGTGCCCGGAATGTAAGAGCGTCTTTAACGTCTTCACGGAGGGGCCTCGCGGGTGGAATCCTAAGCCTCACCAGGTGTGCATCGGCTGCTACAGGGCCCGCCGACGACAGAGGCGTCAACAGCCGTCATCCGACAGTCAACAGGCCGCCATGGGGTCGGAGCTGGTGTCCCAGGTCTCGTCGGTGCAAGCTGGAGCCTGCCCTGGCCGACGTTGCGGGAGCCTTCGCCGACGCCGCGCCCTTACGTCGCACGGCTGTGTTGACAGGCCTGCACCTATCAGACTCGAGCACCACATCTTCTCCAAGGGCGAATGGAGGCGAGCCAGGCTGAGAGACCACCCCCGGGCATTAATCACCATCTCGATGGACATGCCAGTCAGGCTGAGGGATGGCACCAGCAACCGGGGCTCGGCCAACGGAGCTCGAATATCCGCCGTCGCGGACACTGGCGCGCAGTCGGACCTTTGGTCTCTGGAGGAGTTCCTGGCCTGCGGTTTCGCGCGGGACGACCTGCGACCCTTCAGCCTCAGCCTGTCGGCCGCCAACCGCTGCCCTATAGCCATCGAGGGAGCGTTCTTCGCTAGGCTCTCGACGACCTGCAGCGGGGGGCGTACTACATCCTGCCGTTCCATGGTATACGTGAGCAGCTCAGTCCGGGCCATGTACCTCTCCTACGAGTCGTTGCTCAACCTCGGCCTCTTGCCCATTAACTTCCCGTCGGACGACGGTGCAGGGGGGCCCAAGGACAGGCGTAGCCCTGACACGGCTGACACGCCAGTCCAGCCCCTGTCCATCAATGCGAAGAGGTCAACCAACGGCGGCTGCGTGGGGCCAAGTGACCCCCGGGACGCCCAGTGCTCATGTCCTCAGCGCACTGTCCCCCCGGCGCGCCCCGCAGTACTGCCGTTCCCTTGTACGCCAGAGAACAATAACCGGATGAAAGGTTGGCTACTCGGGAGATATGCCTCGTCGACATTCAATACTTGCCCCCATCGGGCACTACCATGCATGGAGGGGTCACCTATCGAGATGCACGTGGACCCCGCAGCTACGCCTAAGGCATGCCACACCGCGGCTACGGTACCTCTACACTGGCAGCGGAGGGTTCATGATGACCTCCTGCGGGACGAAGCCCTTGGGGTCATTGAACGCGTGCCATACGGCGAGCCTGTGGCGTGGTGCCATCGTATGGTAGTCACTCGGAAGCATGACGGTTCCCCCCGCAGGACCGTGGACCTCTCCCCCCTCAACAAGTTCTGCCAACGTGAGACCTTCGCCACTGAGTCCCCGTTCCACCTCGCACGCCGCGTCCCGAAGGGCACCTGGAAGACCGTCACGGACGCCTGGAACGGCTACCACAGTGTTCCCCTGCGTGAGTCGGATCGCCACCTCACTACCTTCATCACGCCCTTCGGCCGTTGGCGCTACACCAGGGCACCACAGGGTTTCCTGTCGTCAGGGGATGGCTACAACCGTCGGTTTGACGCCGTCCTCTCGGACTATGAACGCAAGGAACGTTGTGTGGATGACACCATCCACTATGACACCGACCTGGAGCAACATTGGTGGAGGACCATCGACTTCCTGACGCGTGTCGGCCGGTCGGGCATCATGTTGAATCCGGACAAGCTTCAGTTCGCGGAGAGGTGCGTCGACTTCGCTGGCTTCAGGGTGTCGGAATCTACCATCGAACCGCTCCCGAAATACTTGGACGCCATCCGGGACTTCCCCACCCCAGGCTCCACGACGGACATCAGGAGTTGGTTCGGCCTTGTCAACCAGGTGGCTAACTATGCCCAGTTGCGTGACACGATGGCTCCATTTAAGCCGTTCCTCAGCCCACGCTGTGTGTTCCTATGGTCCCCCGTTCTGGAGGAGGCCTTCCAGACGTCCAAGCAGGCCATAATGGAGGCCATCCGTGAGGGCGTGGAGATCTACGACATGCAGAAGCGTACCTGCCTCGGCCCTGACTGGTCCATGCGTGGCATTGGCTACTTCCTGCTCCAGCAACATTGTCACTGTGCCTCGGGCATACCGGACTGCTGTCCAGGAGGGTGGAGGATCACCCTCGCGGGTTCGCGTTTCCTGTCCCCTGCGGAGCAGCGCTATGCGGCCGTCGAGGGAGAGGCCCTAGCTGTGGCCTGGGGCCTGGAACAGACGCGGTACTTCACGCAGGGGTCCGACAACCTCGTCGTGGTCACCGACCATAAGCCGTTGGTGAAAATCTTTGGCGACCGTACGCTGGATGAGATCACAAACTCGCGTCTGTTTAGACTCAAGCAGCGCACCCTCCCATGGCGCTTCGACATTGTGCATCTGCCTGGCAAGAGCAACTATGCCGCTGATGCCACGTCGAGGCATCCTTCCCCCTCGGGCTCAGCGAACGGCCTCTCATTGGGGCTGCCGAGCGGACCTGACGCCGTGGAGTCAGCACTCATGGCCTCCATCCGCGACGACGCACGGGAGCTCGGAGACGTCTCTTGGCCCCTCCTCGCACGGGAAACAGCGGCTGATGGATGCCTCGGCCACGTGGCGGGCTCAGCTGGCCTGGTCCAACACCTCCGGTCGTTCTTCGCCACATTCGGCGTACCGGAGGAGCTCTCGAGCGACGGTGGTCCGGAATTCAAGGCGAGCCACACTGAGGACTTCCTCCGCTTATGGCACGTCAAACACCGTGTGTCTTCCGTTAGCTTTCCGCAGTCGAATGGGAGGGCGGAGGTTGCGGTTAAGACTGCTAAGCGCCTCTTGATGTCCAACACCGGCCCGTCGGGCAGCCTTGATCAGGACCACTTCCTGCGCGCTATGCTGCAGTTGCGTAACACGCCTGACCCCGACTGCGACCTCTCGCCAGCACAGATCATCTTCGACCGCCCCCTTCGTGGCTCGCTTTCCTTCGTGAACTGCCTCGAGAAGTTCTCAAACCCGCATATCCGCCTGCTATGGCGCGAGGCATGGGCGGCGAAGGAGGACGCCCTTCGGACCCGTATGTCCCGTACCACCGAGTCTCTGGGGACTCACTCGAGACCGCTCCGCCCATTGGCACTCGGCGAAAGGGTATTCCTCCAGAACCAGCAAGGCCCGAGCCCCCACAAATGGGACAGGTCAGGGATCGTGGTGGAGTCGCCGGGCCACGACCAGTATCGGGTCAGGGTTGACGGTTCGGGACGTCTGACACTGCGCAACCGGCGGTTCCTCCGTGCCTACACGCCGGCCACACCCTGCGCCCATGAGCGGTTGGCTGCGCCGTCGCCGCCGCCCACCGGGGGGGTCCCGGTTTTCACAGTTGGGGCCATTAAGCGTGTACTTAAATTGACTGGCGCTTCCCCCCACCCCCCAACAATCGCAAGTGTCCTCTTTTTCGCCACCTCAAATCTGGTCACCCTAATTACACATATACATCCCCAGCTGAATTGCAGTCAATCCCCAGTCCACGACCCCATAAACAAGACAGCAGTCATCTCTATTGGCTTAGCAGGGAGCTGCAAGTAATGTCTAATTTACCGTTCATGTCCGTGTAGCTTCAGCTCGGTTATAGCAATAAAAATAACTTAAGTGGAAAAACAACAATCAGAGGGGGCATGTGGACAGAGTCCTGATCCTTCACTTACTACTATGAACCTGATAGAAACGCTCTGCCTCTTCCGCGGAGTCAAAGATGCGAGTCTGTCCGTTAATAGTAATACGCAGGCGGGCTGGGTAGAGTAAACCGAAGTGTGCTCCCTGCTTCTAGAGCTGCGACTTGACTTTGTTGAAGGCGGCCCGCTTCTTGGTGAGTGTGGCGCTGAAATCTTTGAAGATCCTGATGGGATGCCCTTGGTACGAAACATCCCGGGATTTCCTAGCACACAGCAGCACGCGTTCCTTCTGGACATAATTATGGAAGCGGACAATGAAGGGCCGGGATCCTTGCGGCGGTTTCGGAGCCAGACTGCGATGCGCACGGTCTAGCTCCAAGGTATCCAGCTGAGGGTCTCCAACCACCTCCTTGAACAGTGTAGTCATGAAGAGACGCGTATCATCCCCCTCCATTCCTTCTGGAATGCCAATCACACGGAGATGTTGTCGTTTGGAACGTGAAACCAGGTCTTCCAAGCCAGCTGCAATCTGTCATTCACCTGATTAGTTGTCTCCCACTTAGATTTCAATACGGCCACCTCTCGCTCCAGGGTAGTGATTCCATCTGAATGTGTGCTGTGAGCCGTTTCCATTCCGGTGATGGTGGCAGTATGTGTGGCCACGGTGTCAGTGATATTTTGGAGAGAGGCTTGGATAGGGGCCAGGGCGGTGTTCATGGGAGCGGTAAGTTCCCTTGTTACGTCTTTACGCAGTTTCTCAAGTTCTCCGTGTTAGCGGCTGCTCGCTAGCTTCCGAAGCACTGGTAGCCATGTTGTTAGCATCTTTATCTTGCGAGCTAAAGTGTTGAGTCAGATGTTGCTGACTTTTGCCGCGACTGCCGTGAGTTTTACTCATTTTGACCACAAAAAAGTTACTGAGGCACTCCTAGTGACTTCAGGTAAGAAAATACCAGACCTCTGGGTGTATATGTTTCAAAGCGAAAAAGGATTAGGGAGCAAACGCCAATGCGACCGATCACTCCAACACCGTAACCGGAACTCCATAGTTTGACATTTTAAGAAATACATGCAAGAATTAGATACGAAAATTGATACTCATGTCTGTTATTTAGTTATGAAGCTGGAGCCAGCCAGCTAGCCTCTTAGATTAGCCTTTTTTTTTTTTTTTTTTAATGATCATAGCCTAGTTTATTTTAGCTAATTTATCATGGCTTAGTTTAGCCAAGCTTATTCTACTTTAGTTTAGCTTAAAGTCTGGAATAAACTAGCCGGGCTCTTTTTAAACATAACAAAATCCACCAAACATCTCTAAAGTCATGATACTCCACTTGTTGTAATTAAACAATGACATCAGAAACTGCTTTTTTATTTGATGATATGTTGTTGAGCTCGAATGGTGTTTCCTCCAGTCTATATGCTAAGCTAACCAGCCACTTCTTGAGGTTTATGATTAGCATACAGATATGAGAGTAGGATAAATCCTCTCACTTTGCAAGTACATATTTTCCATACTGTCAAATGTTTGTGAGCTACAGCTGACATTCTTTACTGTTATGAATAGCAGTTTACTGGCAATGCTGATATTACAGGATAAGAAACATTGCTGGTAATACATCAAATATTCCTGAAATAATGAGTGGTTCTGCTTTCAGGTATTAATTTGCAGAGCTATTGATCCAATTTATCATATGTTTTGCAACATTATATAATATATATATGTGGAAAACCCTGTAGAAAAGAACCTGTCAAAAAATCTCCCAGGTTGGGATCAATAACGTATTTCTGATTCTGAAATTATTTTTCAGAGGAACAATGATAAATGGACTCAAAACTGGGACTTAACTGAACCAATCCAGCCCTTCAGTTAAATTGTGATATGTTGCTTACCTGAGACGAGCCATGCTTTGTCTGCGGGGCCCCTGGGCAGTCAGTGAAGGCAGTCTGAGAGGGGTCCTGGCCCCCCATCCTCCTCCTGCTGTTGGTGGAGGATGCACAAAGTTGGGAAGAAGGTAGGTTTGGACCAAAGCTCGGCTCTGCTTCGTGGTTTTCTGATGCCAGCGTCCACTGACGTCCGAACCCACGCCGAGCACAGCTGCCTGGGGCACAGCTTCAGCGGGGCCACTCATTGGTCCCTGAGTTTGTGTCTCACCTGGAGAATTTACCAGAAAATGTCCTGATAATTTAAACCATGGATGGGCCTGACAAATCAATATAGATCCAACAGACAGAGAACTGCTGCAGGTACCTAGGTGTTGTACATGTACTACATGAGTGTCGTGTACGGGCCCCAGGGGGTGAATGCAGAGGGGATTGTACGACTCCACCTGTGGGCAGCGGACACCATCAATGATGCATGGCCATTAATGATACATGGCTGGAGCTGGTCAGGTGGACAGCACCTTACCTCTCTCCCTTTCCCTCCGCACCAGGTCGGCTTACAGTTGCAGAGAACAGATGGTAAGCACAGGATGAACGTAGATGCGAGACAATAAACTTCAAATAAACTCATTATTTGTTTTTGTAAATACTGGGAATCTTTGGGGTTCAGTGTGAACCAAACACAGTCCTAACCCTAACCCTAAAGCACTTTTCAAATAAGGTGCACCTCAGAGCTTTACAAGTACATAAAAATGCTACATTTAAAAAGTAAGCTGCCATTAAATATGTGGTCATGTAAATAATCTGCTCATATCCACTCAGCTTTGAATTGACTAAAAGACTCTAAAGTTATTAGCAAGAAATGTAATGTGTACTTATTTAGGGATTCCCAACCACTGGTACTTATAAACCATGATGTACTTCTGCACTACAGTTAGTACACTATGTGCAAAGATTGTACATCCATATATTTACAGCCACAAACAGGTAATAGTGCTAAACACATATAGCAATATGTATAATGATATCGTTTTAATAACTGAACACTGTCATTCATTACCCTTAAATAAATTAGATATTTCACTGCTCTTACCAGGTAACTTCCTACTAAGTTATTAGGAAAGATTCATACATTATAAGATTATAATGTGCAAACAAATACCTGCAATGTAAAAATATAATATATCACAGAATGAATGACTTTGTCTCAGAAATATGACAGTGGCCTGGAAGGTCTAAATATTGAGTGACTGATACTGTTAAGATTTTTTTTCCATCTTATTAAATCATTGCTTTTCTAATTTCTTTTATATAAGGAAATGGGTTGCAATAAATATGCAATCCAGTAAAATAAGCAGTTAAATAGCTTTCCTTGTTTACTGAGATCCGTAGTGCATTTCCAGCACATTACCAGTTTAGCACACATTGGATAGTGCCGTCTAAAGTTTCTGGGTTTTTCCTTTAATTTGTCACCTGTCTGGGTTTCTGGCTGCTAACTGAGTGTTATAAAAGCAGAGAGCCACTCAGGTGAGTCATCACCAAACTGACCCACATCCAGCCTCCCTCGTCGGGCTCCTGAGCCTCAGGCTCCTCCGTAATCGCCTTCCTCTTTCCGGTCTGGACCTCCTCCAAGGTTGACAGCCAAAACCTCAGGATACAAGTGATCCAGCAGCGGAAACCTTGCACCTTTGTCTTTAATTGTGACTGCGCTGGTTCAGGGCAGGAGCACTGAGGAAGGTCAGCGAGCCAACTGAGAAGAAGGCTTAGAACCTGCCTTTGTTATGAGGTAAAAATCTCAAGTGAATTAATGTCTTTAAGTCAGTTACCAAAACCCTTCCATTTATTTTCCCACTTTTGTCGAGTTCACTTGTTGAAGTATTCCCCTTTGTATGTTTGTATTGTTTAGTACTTTAAAATGGGTGCTTATTTGCAAGAAAGTGTACTTATGAGAGACTAAGTTGTAAATACATTTTTTTTTCATCAATCAGTAAGAAGAAAAGATGTAAAGATGCATCGATTAGACCAGTCGTTCCCAACCTTTTTTTTTACCAAGGCACCCCTGAAAATATTTCTGACCCCAAGGCACACCAACTTTTCGTACATTTAAAAACCACTTCAGAGCTTAAACTAAAAACAAATACACCATACATACGTTTTTCAAATAAGTATTAATTTAATAGAACATTTTATAGAACAAATAATCAAATAGAAGTCATCCTAAAAAACATATAATCCATCCTATAATAACAACAACCAGACTAAAAACGTCATCACGTTTCTTAGTATGATGCATGAAATATTATAAACTGGCGTCCAGTAGGCTGTTTAGTTTTGACTGAAAATAGTAGGCCTACCTGTGTAAAAACAAAGATTCCATGAGTTATTATTTTACATTTGGATTTCAAAAGAGGTAGGCCTATCTCAAAATAAATAATAACTTAATAATTATAACAGAATAATCCGTTCAAACAGCAAAACAAAATAAAGCTATGTTATGCATATGTTAGTGCCTGCTTTTGGCAGCAGAGTCTCTCTATGCGCAGGTGGAGAGTGGACAGCGCAACGCGGAGGTCCTGTTCCCCTGACAGCCGGGCGGGTCTTGTTTTTGACATATGCGAGTGAGGAAAAACGCCAGATCGCACAAGTAGGAGGTAGGAAACTATACAAGCACGTTAATGGCACTCAGAGGGATGCATACTCGTGTCCAGTGCCGCTGCTAGCCATTTTGGTGCCCTAAGCATAATTCCTTCATGATGCCCTCCCCCCCCCCCCCAATAAAAAAACATTCGCGGAAAAGTTTAACTTTTTTATTACCTGACTCCTGTTGCCTTTTCATTTCCAAAAATGTTGAGTAATCCAAAAGACCACTGACAGCAAGGGCACCCACAGGGCGCTTGGGACGCAGATTGTGCAGATTGTGTTTTCGTTTGTGTTTGTGTGAGTGGGGAGGGGAGGGGGGGAGGGGAGAGGGGGGCACCATCGGTACCTTTGAGTAGTATGCCTAAAAAGTGCCTCATATTTCTATAGTCTACTGAAATAATTTCGGCCTTATAATTATTATGACGATTTTTCATTAGGCTATTTTTGGTGGTGCCCCCTCGACACTTGGTGCCCTACGCACAGCGCGTAATGCGCGTTATGGGAGCGGCGGCACTGCTCGTGTCCCACAAGCAGCCAAAAGATATCCAGACGTAGTTCACCGTGCTTCCGTTTCAGGGAACGGTCCATAGATAGCTCTGCGAGTTCATCCTGAGCTCTGCTGTTTAAAATAGTGGCTGATATTAATGAGAGGATTAAACGGACCCCGGAGCTGGGCAGTCAGCATTCGCTGTACTGTCTGCTTTTAGACTTTATTTGCACTGCTGTTCCATCATGTTCTGCCATCCCTGCCTGTGTTGAGTGCTGGGGTGCTTTATTTGTTGTCACTACATAACGATCCATCTTGTAGTGTTTTGGCGCGAGGATAAAAAGCTGCTCTGCACGCCGGAAACAATGACGGCTGACATAAGTCATGAGAATTTAAGCAGTCCTTATGAGGCTATATTCAATTTAATATTTCTTAATCAGAGCAATATATACCGTTTATTAGCTTATCAACTCCATTGTACAATCAAGTGAGGAAAAACATTTGGAACATAGGCCTAAAACAAAAGATTCTACGGCACACCTGGACAGTGCTCGCGGCACCCTAGTGTGCCACGGCACAGGTTGGGAACCACTGGATTAGACTATCAAGCTTTTTTTTCGGTATTACTTTGTGATTTTATTTCAATTCTTTGTAAGGCTTCATATGCTGCAACTTACATTTGACTGAATATGTGCAATTTTGTTACAACAGGTTTAAGTAAACTCATACCTCCAATAACCTGATGATCATCCACCTTGTAAGAAATACAAAACAACTAATGTCAGGTTAATATAATTTATTAACACTTTAATTTAAAAACAGTGCATCCCTCCTCTGGACTGCGGGCTGCTTGTCCTCCTGCTGGATGCTTCCTGGTACTGCATCACGTCACCAGCTGCAGCTCTGACATGGAGCAGAAAAAAGGTTTTGTTAAACTGAAACGATGCTTCAGCAAGTAAACTGCAACTTAAATAGGACTTAAATGCATAATTTATTTTGCATTATAATTGTGGATACATTTTCTTGAATGCTTAAGTAACAAGATATTAAATGATAAATGACTGCAGGGGAACTTACATGGAAGTCATCCTGGCGTCCGCACAAAGTGCATCAGCTGGGTCTCCTGCAGCTTTGGCATTTTAACACATTAGTCTTCATTTCACCTAAAAAAAAACAACAGAAGAGACAAAAGACAAGAGCAACTGTTAATTATCTATTACATAACTACAGAACAACGATTTGTAGTGCATCCAGTGAAGCCCTGCACAGCTTCACTGGAGTTTTAGTTTGTTCAGTGGGGGTATTTACTCATGTATTTTAAGTTGTCCAACTCAATGAGAAAGTCTCTAAAGCTCGTGTTAACCACAGACCTTCTGTCAGCCAAAACCAACCCAAAAACATTGACTTTGAGACAATGGACATGTGGTAAAATACTAACTCATCTCCAGGCTTTAGGACCCATTCCTGCTCCACTGTATGCATATGGCATACATTTATGTTAGGCAGGTAGGCGCATAATGAGATTTTCTTGGTTAACAGGGGACATATCGTGGTTGCGGTATTATACATTAAAGTGCAAAAACTAAATCGGGGGGCATAACATGTTTGCCACCAATCCAACAGATTGCAGAGAACTAACCACTGTAGATCTTACCTTTGTTTAATGGCGTGGATTCTCAGCCTCCTTCCACTGCTCGAGGTTCCTGTGGCGAGAAACAAACGATGAGAGCCGAGTAGTGAACTGCTCAACAGGTTAATAACATTTTTTAAACGTTCGTTTCATACACAATAACTTTTTTGAGGATGCCACATTTGAGAACAAGAAATAAAGAGCACCTATGGGTGTTTTGCATGTTTTTTGTATGTGCAGTGACTTAATGTTTTAATTGTAAATACTAATAATGATGTTATAATGAAAACATGCATTTAGAGTTTAAGTGTGAATGTGAGAAAAAGTTCAAATAGGTTGTATGAGAGAGATACAAGTAAACAACAGATTTTAGAAAGGCATCTCAGGATCCTGAAGTAGATACTTTTGTTGAAACTGCAGTAGAGACAAAATCATGACAACGTTCAGGTCTGTTGCAAACCTTGGGGAACTGTCACAAAGCCATATGAAGCTGAACTTCATATTGACACATCAGGGGTGTTACTGCAAAAACCCCAAGCAGAGCTGGGAGCTACACCAAGAGCTTATGGAGAGAAGACTTGGTCATTTTCATTGTCAGTCGTGCAGACTTTGAGGCCATTAGAAGCCATAAGGGTTGTTCTGGCATCACACTCATTGACAGGACATGAAGATTATTGTGGCCAATCAGGACCGAGGACATGGTTAGAAAATGGATCACAGTGCAGACAGATACATCTCGGCAGCCTCCAGGGCTCGATTCACGACATTGGCTGTACAGTGTGGTTCCCTCTTGATCAAGGAGAATCGATAACTCCACAACAGTTATTTAGTCTCCTACGTAGAAGCAACAAAAAGGAAAATGCCACAGTGGTCATGTATTGTGTACCCCGCTGCGCAGACACTGGCAGTGAATGGTATTCCAAAAGGAAGTTAGAAAATATCAGCAGTAAGAGGTACTGAGCGAAAAGCGATAAAGAGTCCAGCACTACTGTAAAATCTAATTGTCACAAAATAACTACATCTACCCCTTTTCCTCCTCCCTTCCCTTAAAAAGGATGTCAAATAAAGTTTATAGATATATTTTTTAACCAGAAGAAATAATCAGTTTCGGGCATTGCCCCATTATACTGTCAAAAGTGTATGTTGGTATAACAAAAAAGTAGTGAAACATTTGATAACCAAAACATTAAAGGATAATTAAGCTGTAAAATGTTAAACTACAGTTCCCATGATGCATTGGCGGATGTAAACAGGAAGTAAACCTTACATTTAATTAGTTAGGATGCATGCTGCAAATGTTTTTAATATAAGCTTAATCTCATGTGTGTAAAAAATGGAAATGTACCAAAATACTATATTTCTGTGCATTTGGAGGTTAAATTTAACTTTACAAGTTTACTTGTAAGTTCAAAACAATCTAAAATATCTATAAGTATTAAGACATAAAAAATATTTTAGATATTTAAGACCTGTTGTGAATAATGCACTGGTGTCACCAGTGCACATGTCAGGTGAGGTACTATATCCACATTTTCTTTGAAGAGAAAGTGAATTGAAAAGGCTAAACATGAGCTCAGAAAATAAGTCAATTTAAATAACTGTTCTTTCAAGATAAAACTCTCAGCCTACAAACAGTAAGTCACAAAGGTTGTTGTGGAAGAATCAGACCAGGGGAACAAAACGACAAAACATTTTTTTTACAATCCCACCCAGAGCAACCCAACAGTATGTGCTTCACTTGAAAGCTGCAAAGATCCCAACCCAGTACCACAAAGTATTAATGTTTATAGTTTTACATTGAAGACAGTCAGGAGTGATGACAACAGATGCTCCGGTAACATTTAAATAATTACAATGGTTTTTATTGTTGACCATGGTTCTGTGAACCACAATGGGACTACTGTACTTAAGGTGAATAGACGTGAAAAAGTAGCCTGCAAACTGTCCACACAGCACTACGACTGTTCGAGATATAAAAAAGATGTGAGCACAAAGACAAAACTACCCAGAAAGCTCTTAAATAAATGCCATTTGAGTTTGACTCATGTCTGGTCATTGTTGCACACAGCCTGCCTATTACTGAAGCTCAATAGCTTTTAAATATTGCAGAAAACATTCAGCAAAAATTACCTAAGAAATCAGCACAAGCTGAATGAGGAGACTTGACATTTCGTACAGATTTAATCCTTCCAATACTGGTTACCTTGTTTGAAGCATTCAAGCAGTGCTCTCACAAACTGACAGCAGCACACCCTTTTTTAGAAACTAGTGTTGAACCATTGACTCAGCAGTCCATACATAGTACCGTTCATGCATACATACAGAGAAGCCAAAGTACTACAACCATACACACACTGCACGGTCTAAAATGAGTTGCCACATCCACACACAAAAAGGTTGAAAAACAGAAATCTGCACTGTGATGCCATTCTTTGCAAGTGTGATGCCAGAAGCCCTGTGAGCGTCACTGAACAGCAACGTGGTGTAAGAGAGGACGGAGAGAAGAGTTAAGTTAGGGGAGAACTGTGCATCTGGTATTATAAACATGGATGGAACACTTACCTTACTTGTTCAGCTGATCTGTGTAAGCATACCTCTGGCTGCAGTGCAAACAAGTCCAGGCTTTACTGTCCACTGACTTCTGCAGAACTACCCATCGTCAATGTAACCCAACTGCAGAGAAGAGCCTCTACTGTGGACTGGGGCAGCCTGTCTCTGACAAGCTGGCTGACAGCAGCTACACATCTCTCATTTAACCAAAGACACGAAACACACACACACAACACGCCATCCTCTCTTCAACCGTTAGGTGTACGGGACTTCCTGTCTCAGGTAGGTTGGTGAATGGGGGGGGGGGTCGGTCAGGGCCACTAGTGTTGTTTTGCTCCAACAAGGTCAGGGATTTTCCAAAAGTTAGAACAAATATGGGTGCAAATGAGATGGAAAGGCATGAGTCCTTGGATAACTATTCTTCAGGCATGTCAGTGTCAAGCTATGCCAAAATGTGTTGCATTATGGGATGTCCATGTTAACTTTTTTACTATAGTTACTTTGTCAAAGCTTTGCTTTAACGTTGCAGTCAAAATATGTGGGTAATAAGGGATATCCCTGATCTCAACCTCCGATACAGGTCCTGTGTATTCTGCTACGTGTTCTCAACTGCCTTTGTATTCATCTCGGTAATATAGTGCCAATTAATAGAGCCATAGCATTGATTAAACTACCACAATGCAATCTAAATGGGCGGTATTTATTCCCAGTGCTGAACTGCCATTATACTTGGTGTACTTGGATCAATGTGGTTAGCAATGAACAAAGCTTCACTCTTAACTTCTAGTAAGGAATGTCAGCGTCAAAGCTTTGGTTACCAATTTACTCAAATAACAAAGGCTAATAAGTGTGTTGGCAAAAACACATTACAGGTTTTTAACTTTAACAAGGGCCGTTACTAGTTGGTATAACATCTTTTGATGAATATTGCCAATATTTCAACGTAAATAACAAAGTCAGAATGTGTTGGCCATAAGAGAAAACCCTGTCCAAACATCTGAAATCAATTCACAACTTAATGCCTGCATAGACTGATACTGACAATGGCCATTATCAAAAAAAGTCAGTGGTTTTCTTTTCAACTGCATTAACACATTAAGGGAAAATATACTGCAACATGGGAAGCTTAGGGTTTTAGTGCGTAAAGGATGGCCAGAGTAAAGATTCTCCATCTTCAAACTTTACAAGCTGCGATCAAAGCGCAGCATTTCATGATTAAACATTAATCCAAGTCTTTCAAAAACAAGTTCTAGTTGGTCCTTGAGTTTTCATCATCAACAGCTTAGAAGCTACAGATTTGTCTTGGTTTGGAAAGTTCCTTCTCACAGTCCAACACCTTTAAAGATGGTCAAACCTGTTAAAGAAAAACAATTTGTACACAACACCAACACAGACATAACATTCAAAGTTTTAAAAGATATACCTGGGTCACTTCAATGAGCACTTGTACTACGTTGCAGGATGTTCAGATGCTGTTGGAGCAAAACGTCTCTGTTCAACTAGTCCTTGCTTATCTTCATGTTTCCTTACAATGCTCTGATACTTACTAATTGTCTTACCAACTCACTTGTTCCCCCCACAGTTTTTGCATTCAATGTGAAAACACAGATTCCGGAGGTCAAGTTAAGTTAACTCAGAAAATCTGGTTAAACATCTGTCCGTTGAATCAGACACAGGACTATATATATATTTACCAAATAAGACTACCAAACTGAATCCTTTGTTGCTGTTCATTTTAAGTTTTCAAATTAATGGACTGTAATGAAGTCCAAAAAAGAAAATGGAAGCTTGACAAATTATGAAACATTTAAACTAAAAAGACTAACAACTAAAATTGACATGTGGAATCCCCTTAAGCTTTCAACAGTGTAATGCTGCATTACCAGAGAGATTTGGACTTATCTTTACAAATGGATCTTTTACGACAATTGCTGTGAACTTTTTCCAGAGTGAACTTATTTTGGAATGGCTCTCTTCAGAAAATATAACTTAACCCAAACCAAACTGGGAAAACCTTTACTAGAAGAGCAATCATGTAGGTACAGCAATGTCTTCAAACATATTAGAAAAATAGAAAACTCAATTACTGGCTTTTAAAAACTAAATAAACCCTCAAGTTTTAGGCATAATTCCGTTTTAACATCTTGAGTGACATTGGAAATAAATAAAGTTGCAATCTGTCATGGTTGTCTTGTATTCAACAGAGGTTATCTCTCCAAATCTATATCCATGTTTTGCAAAAGGATTGCCACAAAGCTAGATAGATCTACTTATCAAAGGCTAACATGTCGGCATCCTGAATTTCTTGCCTTTCACATGTTCTATTGTGAGTCTTACTAAAGTAAATTTGTACACGAGTCCAGTGTCAAGTTTTCTTTTAGCCTAAAGCATCCACGCTATACAGCCACAAATTCCTCCACAGTCCACAATCTTTAAAGCTGGTCAAACCTGTTAAAGAAAAATGTACATAACACAAACACACGTCACATTACAGATGAACACTCTTTGATCTCCAATTATATCACCATGTATCCATAGTCCGGTGTGTTTTTCAGGTTTCTTAGAGCCCACACAAAGGGGAAGGATAAGTAGCGATTCTTACACAGTAAAAATGGCAAGGACATGATGAGGTATCAACATTTTACAGAAGTTTTTTTTCTGTAGTGGGAATTAAACTGGCAGCTCTGAAAGTGTGTGGGACGTTTAACAACTTTAAAATGATTAGGCTCAGATTAGTGACAATTTTGAAACAATGTCAAGGTGTTTAAGGATAAAAGAGATTCAGTTTAAAATACTCTATTTTTACTGTTGGGCCAAGAGAGGGTAACTTGGACCTGGAAAAAATGGCTTTCAGTATTGTTGGAAATATCAGAGGGTTAAGGGACGTGCCAGAATGTCTAGATTTTGATTAACAGCATCATTAGCAAAGATCCCGATAATTGGTTGGATACACCAAGGTCTGAGCTCTCCATGATTCTCCTAACACCTTCATAAATTGTTGTTGACAAGGGAAGCCTTGCGGAAGGATAACACTTTTTCAGCATAATCAAAAAGTAATATTAATTAGATGAAAGGGGGTGAAATGCACAAATGCTTTTATATTGTTTGTTATTGTGCAGAGTAAATTCACACTGCATGAGGACGTTCAAGTAATGTTTAAGTTTCTTTGCGTCTTACATACTTTAATGTTTTGGCAGCTATTAGGCAACTGAAAAGAACTATTACTGCACTGATCACTGTGGTCCTCCAATTATAGGTCCAACTATTGTCCAAAGTCAGCCCGTGGATGTTTACAGTTTAAAAAAAGCACTGTACCAAAAACTGTTGATCAGGACACCGCCAAAAAGAAAAAAAAAGGGCTTTTCTGAGCAAATTCTCAATTTCCATCAGAAAAACACAGTAAGATGAAAGTATACTTAGTTCTCAAATGTGGTTAATACAAAAATACTTACACTCACTTTCAAGCCCATCTCCTATCACACAACTCTCAGAAATGCTTGCTGAGGCAAGCCAATGTCCGTTTGATGCCAACGTAATGTCAAAGTACTTCAGACCGGGTACTGACATTATTCATGGGGAGGGTCCAAATAGGGCATAAAAGTTATCATTTGAATATCAGTTGCAGGAAGACTTTAGCCAATCATTTGATTTTTTGAAATAGCAGGCTCTTTTTTAAGATCTTATAAAGCTCATTGTTACCTTCACCAAGGATTCGGTCTGGACCCTTTGCAGGATTATGGAAAAAAACTGCTGCAATTTTCATTACATTTGGTGGAAGGGTGTAGCATGGGCCAATAAAGACACGGTGATGAAGCGATGGGCCTTGGCAGAGGGCTGTGCTCCGCAAGTGCCCTCTAGTTCAAATACGTTTTTGAAGGCTCTCCATACTGGGCACAAAGCACCCATGACGGCAGTTTAAATAAGATTGTATTTTCTTTTGAAACTTATTGTGTCCTACAATATTGCAACAGATGACATTGACGCAACTACAGCTTAACACACGTTGTCTCTTTTAATGCAAAGCGGGCACCCAATTAATGATATGAAGGAATATAAACCAATTCAATCTAGAATTGATGAAAGTAAAGAATTGTGACTTTTTGCAAAGCGACAAGTTGTAAAAAGGGAATTCCCAAACACCATCTCTTGTCAGTTACAAAAAGTAGAAAAAGGTGCATCCAACATTGGCACGGTATTCAACTGCAGTTCAAACCACATCAATGCAGTTGACCTTGCGTAGGGAGAACGTTCTCGTCTTCTTCAGGATAATAAATGCTTTGCAACCTTGTTATCTTCAACTTTTGTGAAGGGCAAGATTTTACAATATTGGCTGTCTTGCTGACTCATGTTATACTCATTTCATGCAACTGAAAATCCTAAATCCTTTTATATTTTCTTTCTTATAACGGAGCTCCTTCACAGTCTTAACTTGATAGCATGTAATTATGCCAACAAATATTGTATCTATTGTATCAACATTCAATTTAGTTAAACATAGAAGCTGTTGATAACTATACCCAAAAATAAGTATTTTGACTGAATAGGACTATGTTTAGATGCAGGTATGTTATATTATAGACGGTCATTATAATCTTGGTTGAGTCAATAGAAATAAAATTGGGCTCGCTAACAGTAGGTTACTTTTCAATTCTCATTGGCCTGCAGTGTTTGAGCTCATTCATGTGCAAGCTTAGCTTGCCTGATATGTCGACTGAAGATAGCAAAAAATACCAAGTAATAGAGTGCCGCAGGAACGAGTCCTAAAACCCAGAAGTTATTTAGCATTTTACAACTTCTGGTTCCCTCGTCTCAGAGTGAATGTGATTTCTCCATAGGATTTGGGAAAATGGCTCGAAGGTCTGTGGTTGACAAATTTCAGATAAGCATCATATTTTGCTCTATGACATTAAATACATCAAATAAATACCCCCCCCCCCCCCACTGGTGATTTTTGAAGAGTTTACGTGTCTGAAAAACAATGGTTGCTAACAAGCAGCTGAATAGGACTACAGAGTTTGTCGAGGAGGTTGTACGTCAGTACGCCGAACATGTAAACATTCCCACTAAGTTTGTTTCCCCCTGTTCTGCTTGAAATACTTCTAGTTCAGTGTAGCTAAAAGGAAAAGCTTTGTTAAAATAAGCAAGCGCACGAAAGTCAGTTGAAACAATCTTAAGTTGGCGGGACGTTGAAGTCCTGCTACCCTGCTTTAGCATAACGTTAGCATTTTGCTTCTGGCGATTAGATTCATGCTTCAAATATTATAGAAGTAGGGTAGACGTGGAGATTATCCGGCTGAACAAAACCTGCATTCATCAAACAGGTTGGTTTTCCACAGATCTGATTTTTTTACAATGTTCCAAAACCCTATGGAGAAATCGCATTGCTTTTTTGTCGAGGGAACCCATGTGCAGCTTACTTCCGGGTCGGCCTACAAAAATACATCATCCCTGTGGTGCTCTATACCGCAACTTTTTCACATGGAAACCAAAAAAGACTGATAAGTATTGTAGAGCTGTATACAATGCATCGTTATATATTGGTCTCACTGTCGAAAGACCAACTGAGGCTTAATTAAGGAAAATGCTAACAGACTGAGGGTATTCAAAAGCGTAATGCACATCTCGGTGGATTGCTTTGGTTTTTTAATTTGTAATTCGCTGTCCTCAATTTATCAAAACAACCCTTCAACTACCAAGAAGATGCCAACAGTAACTTTGTTTCAAAATGTACAATTTTGAAACAAAGGAAAACGCGGTGATCCTTACATTTTTAAATATTGTATTGGACTGCATCTGAACGTAGTCATTAGCCTTCAAATATTGCTCAAAGGATGCACTAATATTTCCTGTAAGTCACTCAGTATCTGATAAAAGCATTTGTTTTTATAAGATGATGAGTGTGTAGTTGGCTACCCACAACCACAAAACAAGCCTTTCTTAAAGGACCTATGTGTAGTATTTCTGCTTTCCTGAAACATGTCTGTAAAAGAAGAGTTACTGAAATACAGTGCATGAACCATGCTTAAACCACTTCAGAATGGCAGGTTCAAAGAGGAGAGTTCCATAGCTTCTAATATGTGTTTGTGGAGAAAAAACACAGAGTTGCATATTGAAGTAAAATAAGAATATTGCATCTCCTGTACAGTTCCAAGTGTTGAAGGCAGAGTAGCCTTGCAGAAGCTAAATGTCCGAATGCCCTTTACCAATAACACATCACTGCTCACTTACTTATTTTTCTTAAGTCTAATAAACACTTATATTACATCGAGAATGCCAATTGTAATCATGTCAGCTTGTCCATTGAGTTTAAATGGGAATAAAAAACAGAAGAAGAAGCAAATGACTTAATTTGCAGTGACCATATGCATCAGGCGGGGCTACGCGTCGCTGAGCCAATGAGGTTTAGGACTTCGGCAGAGATAACACATAGATCCTTTAAGACCCATCGTGGCAGAAATAGCCACGTCAATTACAAACAACTAGTTGTCAGTATGTTGTTGCTTTTGGAACATATTAAAGGTTTATAGTTTAAACTTTAAGAAATAAATGTTAACGTTTTGCCGGACACAACCAATGTCTCTTTATTATAATACATGCTTTGACTCCAAATGTATGGCATAAAACACAGCCATAGAAGGTAGCGAAAATGGATACAGTTATCACTTCACGGCGACTCACAGAGCATAATACATCTAGAAAAGAAAAGTATACATGTGTCAGGAAGAGCTAACGATCACACAAGGCTGTTCCATCTTTCCATACTACTGACAATAAAAAATAAAAAAGGAAAATATTGACTGTCATAAAATGAGTAAATTGTCAGGCTAAAAATGTAGCAACAATTTAAACTTAAATACAAGAAATGCGACTCGACATGTTTGTTGTGGAGAACCTATACAAATGGTGCTGCTGGAAGCTTCAAAGAGCAGCATTTAAAAACGGGGTTTCTTAGCAGGACCATCAAACTCCTCGCGGACCCTGCCGAACCCGGGGTTACCAGGACCCATTCCCCTAGGACCGCCCTGGGCAAAGCGCTCGTTGCGCTGAGGGGTTCAATTTGACAGATGCGCAGATTGTAGGGGAGGAGGGTTAAGTAATGGTTTAGTGCGCAGGCACAGAGTTCATGTCCATATGGAAGTGTATAAATGGTACGGTAGTAAAGGTGATTTGTTTTATATTGTGAGATTTACAACACAACCAGCAGGAGACACATCCGAAGAAACGGTTCGTTCCAATATGAAGGTCCACAGGTGCCACAGGTTACATACAGAAAAGGAAGAGAGGGTAATGCTTTCGTTAGTCAGTGCCGACCTATTGCGGTCTCTCCAGTGCATGCCAAGACCAGCCTTTAGCCTAGTCTTACTACTCCGTAGGTCTAGCCTTTTTGCTACCCACAATTGTCTATTACGTAGTGTAGCAACAGAAAACACGTTGGAGGCATTCATGAAAATAAATATGTCATTGTTTCTTTTGTGTTGCGGGCTCAAGTCGTTTCCTTTAATGATATGTGGTTTCCTGAGTGGGAATTCTAGATTAATATACTATCCTGCTATTACAGTACCTCTTATGACACTGCATTTTTATGAAATTCATAAATGACTTATGGTCCCAAATGAGACCAGACTCTGAAGGACTACATCAGAGGCATGTGTAGAATATTGCCACTGTAAAATGAAACATTGCACAAGACATTTCGCCAACAGGAAAACAATATGCACATTATATGCCAATGCTGGCATACTCTGTGGAACCTGAATAGTGTGAAAAGCCTCAGAATCTAAAAACTCAAACACAGAGAGTCTATTTTTTCAACATGGCTACAGTGGAAAAATACGGTCAAATCAGAACATACATAGCGATGTAGTAAGGAAGCGGATTACGAGTACTCAAGTGGATATCAAACTGATCAGCCGCCATAAGGAGCTTTACATTAAGGCATAATTAGTAAATAGGTTGAGTGAGCGTTTCATGGATTGTAAGAATTTCTAAAACCACTTTAAGGAAAATCATGCTTTACATTTAAAGCAAGAATATATAATTATGGGATGCTCTTTTAGCATGAGGACACAAAGTTTGATTTGCCAAACAAGGGCAAAACTCTAAAGTTAAAGCATATGCTTAACAGAAAATGGTTGTATATACAACTTCAATGATTGATTCATTTATGTAACCTAAAAAGTGAATACATCTTAAGATGTTATAACAGTCAATTGTAATTAGGGATGGGCTGCGAAAACTATAATTAAATGCACCACAAGGCAAACAGACAAGTAGTAGTATTAATAAACTCTAGCAGTTATTTTATTGGCATTTTAAAAACGTTCTGGTGTAATCTATTATCACACCGCAGCATTTCCTCTCCTCGCTGTTTTGGGACTCAAATGTGTCCAACTTAAGTCCTATTTGAGAGTACAAAGCCAATTCTTAAGCAATACACACATTTAAAATCATTGTAATGTAAAGATTTAGATAGATAATATTTATTATATCTGTTCTGGCTACAGACTTTTGGGACCTGCCCTTATGCTTTACACAAGCACAACGTGCCGATTTGCTAATCGCAAATGTTTACAAACAAGCTAAAACAAGCCATCTGTGTAGTCTGTTTAGCTTAGAGTTTGTCACAAATCTAAAGATTGAGCCAATTATGGCCCATTTAGTCAAAGCCCTCCTCCCTGCAGGCTCTTTAAAATTGTTTCCAGAGTTGGCTGTACAAAAACATTTCTGTTCCATCCATAGATACAACATTACCTTATATTAAAATATAAATTAAATCTCATCCTGTTCTCAATGTGTACATTTAGGAAAAAAAGCTATAATTTAGTCAAGAAAAGAACCAGTAACAGTATTGAATGAAAACCAAACTGAAATGAAGTATCATTGACAGAATACGCCTCAATATAATCCAAACGATACCCATCCCTAGGTGTCAACCAGAAACCAACCTAACATTGGTACTACAATTCTGCCAGAAGCATAGATATCAAGATCTTTGTCCAGTATTCACAAATACACCTTCTCAATACAAATGTTCACAAGTCTTGCCTGCCCCCATCAATTAATCCTGCAGTTAATCCAGTTTAAATATTGTGGTCCGGTTTTAATGCCGTATACCGTCAGCCTGCACTAAAAGCATTTTAAATGCTCAATCATTTAAAAAGATGTTTATGACAAAAGTAAAGGATGCTTGGCGAGAAGATGAACTACACCCCTACCCTAGTTAAAATACATGTAGCCTGTTGCTATACAACATCCCTTCATCATGACAGACAATGCATGAAAGGATAGTTCAGTATGAAAAAAAGTTGTTTTTTCACAAATCAGCACATTGTCAAAGGTTATGTGAACAAACTCAGGTAGACGACATTCTGCCTCTGGTGAAAAGGTGCCTGTTCAGCTCACATGAGACAGGGCTTGCAATAGCAGTCCACTACACAAATGTTGTGATAAGAGTGAGCAGAGCCATTGGATTCGGCCTTCAGCTGTCAGACAGCACACCGGAGAGCAATTTCTTATGATTTAGTGCAGGTTGACGGGTTTCCTAGCTGAAAAGCAGTAAGAGCCAGATGGAAGTAACTGAGGGGGCTTGGCTTACCATTGAAAGAAACTATCAGGCACTCAGCACATCTGTCAATACAACAACAAGCAAGCCATCCGAAGACAGCTGGCCGCACAAATCATTCATAACTTCCCATAGTGCTTGGCCAGCTGGCCTTGATGTTGAAAGATCAGCTGGGAGTTCTTCCAACAAAAAAAAAAGAAACCAACACAACTACATGAACTACAACTCGTCTAAAAAGAGGGATACGTTACCATTTCGTTGGGCATCAGGCCTCCTGCAGCTGGTCCCATTCCCTTCGGTCCCTCAAAGCCCATTGGGAACTTCTGGTTGGCTCCACCAAAGGGCATATCTATAAGAAATGACAAGTCAAATATAAACTCTGCACATCCTTATAAAAGTGTTGAGATACGGTCACTATTTAGCATGGTGAGGGAAAAGGTGATTAAGTAGACTTAGGCAAGATATACAGTGGGGCAAAAAAGTATTTAGTCAGCCACCAATTGTGCAAGTTCTCCCATTTAAAAAGATGAGAGAGGCCTGTAATTTTTATCATAGGTATACCTCAACTATGAGAGACAGAATGAGAAAAGAAAATCCAGGAAATCACATTGTAGGATTTTTAAAGAATTTATTTCAAATTATTGTGGAAAATAAGTATTTGGTCAATAACAAAAGTTCATCTCAATACTTTGTTATATACCCTTTGTTGGCAATGACAGAGGTCAAACGTTTTCTGTAAGTCTTCACAAGGTTTTCACACACTGTTGCTGGTATTTTGGCCCATTCCTCCATGCAGATCTCCTCTAAAGCACTGATGTTTTGGGGCTGTCGCTGGGCAACACGGACTTTCAACTCCCTCCAAAGATTTTCTATGGGGTTGAGATCTGGAGACTGGCTAGGCCACTCCAGGACCTTGAAATGCTTCTTATGAAGCCACTCCTTCGTTGCCCTGGCGGTGTGTTTGGGATCATTGTCATGCTGAAAGACCCAGCCACGCTTCATCTTCAGTGCCCTTGCTGATGGAAGGAGGTTTTCACTCAAAATCTCACGATACATGGCCCCATTCATTCTTTCCTTTACACGGATCAGTCGTCCTGGTCCCTTTGCAGAAAAACAGCCCCAAAGCATGATGTTTCCACCCCCATGCTTCACAGTAGGTAGGCTGTGTTCTTTGGATGCAACTCTGCATTCTTTCTCCTCCAAAGACGACGAGTTGAGTTTTTACCAAAAAGTTCTATTTTGGTTTCATCTGACCATATGACATTCTCCCAATCCTCTTCTGGATCATCCAAATGCCCTCTAGCAAACTTCAGACGGGCCTGGACATGTACTGGCTTAAGCAGGGGGACACGTCTGGAACTGCAGGATTTAAGTCCCTGGCGGCGTAGTGTGTTACTGATGGTAGCCTCTGTTACTTTGGTCCCAGCTCTCTGCAGGTCATTCACTAGGTCCCCCCGTGTGGTTCTGGGATATTTGCTCACCGTTCTTGTGATCATTTTGACCCCACGGGGTGAGATCTTGCGTGGAGCCCCAGATCGAGGGAGATTAGCAGTGGTCTTGTATGTCTTCCATTTTCTAATAATTGCTCCCACAGTTGATTTCTTCACACCAAGCTGCTTACCTGTTGCAGATTCAGTTTTCCCAGCCTGGTGCAGGTCTACAATTTTGTCTCTGGTCTCCTTTGACAGCTCTTTAGTCTTGGCCATAGTGGAGTTTGGAGTATGACTGTTTGAGGTTGTGTACAGGTGTCTTTTATACTGATAACGAGTTCAAAAAGGTGCCATTAATACAGGTAACGAGTGGAGGACAGAGGAGCCTCTTAAAGAAGAAGTTACAGGTCTGTGAGAGCCAGAAATCTTGCTTGTTTGTAGGTGACCAAATACTTATTTTACCGAGGAATTTACCAATTAATTCATTAAAAATCCTACAATGTGATTTCCTGCATTTTCTTTTCTCATTCTGTCTCTCATAGTTGAGGTATACCTATGATAAAAATTACAGGCCTCTCTCATCTTTTTAAATGGGAGTACTTGCACAATTGGTGGCTGACTAAATACTTTTTTGCCTCACTGTATACAAGATTATTTTTGACTGCTTAAATTGTTGAAGATAACTTACCATTCATGCCAGGATTCATTCTCATTTCCCTGTCCCTCTAATAAAAAAAAAAGAGACACAAGAGAATAAATATTAAACCAACAACTGATGAAATAACTGCATTGCACATATGTAAGAGTTTTCAATTCTTACAATAAGTTTAACTTACATCCATGAAGTTGCCCATCCTGAAGTTCTCCTCACGCTGGCGGCGCATCTGTTCTTCCATGTCCCTCTTGCGAATCATCTCTTCTTCCCGCCGGCGTCGCTCTTCTTCTTGTCTGGATAAACAAACAAAAACGTTTATTATGTGATCCTAGTTTATAAATATAAGAAAATGTGCATCTTAAATAATGTAGAAATAATGTAGTAGGTTTGTGTTTATTAAGTTGCCCCAGTGGCCAACATCCCTTTCTTTAATAAGCAAACTATGTTCAATTCTAATGAACATAAATACCTGATCTGCATCTCCTTCCTCTTCTGCATCTCCTGACTGTGCACCTCCTCCATGCGCCTCAGTTCCTCCTGTCGCCTTAGCAGATCTGGAAATGTGAGCACACCACATTTAATTATGGCACTTTAAAATATTCCACATGTCAAGTGGGACATCCATCTTGTCTGTTTCCTCCTCTGGTAAATTCACAACTACACTTGCCTTGTCTGAGCAGGCTGGCCTGGTGCTCGTGGAAGGCATCTTCCATCTCGCTCTCCAGCTTGTCACGGGCCTCGCGCATGTTCTTCTCCACCTGCTGCCTCTGCTGCTTCTCCATGTCATCCAGGGACTTCCAGCGCTTGGAGTACTCGTATTCGAAAGTGCCAGGACGAGCAAAACGAGGAGGTTCCTCACGCTCCCTATAGAAATAATCAACACAATGTACGAATAGTTAGGTTAACATGATTGTTTACGCAACATACAACTGTGAATTGCCCTGTCCATTGGAATTACTAAAGTCAAGTAATTTAAGAACTCTTGAGCTGAGATAAGATGCTCTATTGTAACAAACATTGCTGAATACAGTCTAACAGTAACACTCGATTGAAAACTGGGCCATATTGTGATTTTAACTTTTCATTTGTCCTACAGTGAGCAGTGTTGCCAGTAAAGGGCTTTAATGCAACGGTCATCTCTTTTACCCCTTCAATCAGTTTACACAGGTAACCGTCTGCCTCTTCACAGAACATTGATTTGTAACAGCTGCAACACCCGAACCGCAGCCCCACCCCCATCACACCATCTGCTGCTCTCAAAACAATGACTTCTAGACAAAGACGTTATTCAACTCAAAATCATATCAACACTACTTAGTAATCGCTTTTAATAGAAAGGGAGATGGCTGTGGCAAACTGAAACTCGCTTACGCTTGATATCTGGGGTTTTTCTGTGCCAGTTTTTCTGGGAGACCATCTTCATCGTCATACTGCTCCAGAGGCTCCACAACAACAGGCCGTGGGGACCTAAAAACGGTGACACAACCAAGACAAATGAGTAATGGTTTCATTAACTTATTGAGGTGCATAATAAAGTTGAATAATGAAGACAAAATATATGTGCTTTTTATTTTTTATAAAACATCAATAACACTTACGTGGTGAGAAGGAAGACACCCTCGTTGCAACGATCCAATGCCTTTCTAGCAGCAGGTTTGGAAGCAAATTCAACAATTCCCTTGCCTGTGGGGCGTCCGCGATCATCCACGATGACAATGGATCGCTCAACCATTCCAAACTGCGAGAAGGCTTCCTCCAGGAGCTCGTTCGAAACAAATGGTGACAGGTTCTTCACAGACAATGCAGCAGAGTGTGTGGCAAATCGAACACGCAGGGGTCTGCTTCTCATTGGCTTGTCATCCAACTCAGCTTTAGCTATCTCTGCAAGTGCACGGGATTCCTACAAGAAACAATACGTAAGATTAGCCTTAGCTACTTTGAATCAGATTTTCTCCAGAATTGTCAGCCTATTCATTGACCAGTTCTGAAACAAATAAGAATGTAATGTCTTACCAGTCGGATGAATCCAAAGCCTTTGCTTTTGTTGATAAAAACTTCGCTGGGCTCCCCATATTTTGCGAACAGCTTCTTGAAATCTTCCTCCGAGATGTCGTTGGGCAGATTCCCAATGAACAGGCGACATCTCTGTGTGTACGTTTTCTCGCCAGGCTTCAGCAGCATGGAGAGGGTTGCCCTGAAGGCCTGTCGACGATAAAACAATAAAAACATGTAATTGTCCGACTAAAATACAACACCCTGAAACATTAAAGTTAAAATGCCAATAGACATACGTTATATTGTGCTCAGATATGACTAGACCTTGCCTCTTCAGTCGCTTAATTTGTATTTCATTAATGTGTCCAAGACGAGCCGCCCATCCCCCATTCGCCATTGTTGCTCGACGGAAAAATAAGTCAGACTGACGATAATTCATAAACGATAAACTAGTGTACGGGAGATGTCGGCGCAATGAAAATGACAATTGGTGTTAAGCAACATAATGTGTTGCTTGTGTTTTAGCACAAGCAACACATTATGATATTTGTGAATGTACGCGTTACAGACAAGATGGCGGAGAGCTGAAACGAATGCAATAGGGTGCGCGTGATTTTAATCACCGCCTGTACCGCTATCAATATAAGTCATTTTAAAATAGATAGTTTTATTTTAAGAACTACTCGGCGAAGAGTGCTATTGTTACTAAAACGAATGACAGACACGGGCGACTGAATACTATACGTAGTTAAGATAGGAGAGAAACCCCCGCCCGCTCGGGCTCCACAGTATTACTTATCGAGCGCATTGCCAACTGAATAAGCTAACGTTAGCGAACAAAGGCTCGACATGAACCACAGTAAAACATGTATTACAAATAATAACACTGACCTTATCCTGGCTGCCGTCGGTCTCGGCTTCGTCGTTGTTTGTGGACATTCTTACGCCTGGATCCCGTTCGGGCCTAAATGCCGGTGGTCCTGTCCGCTGGCCCTGGAATGGGCCTGTCCTCTGGCCTTGATGAGGGCCTGCTCGCTGGCCGTTATTGCCATGGCTGGGGCCGGACCTCGGACTTTGTTGGGGGGGTTTGGGGCCTTGCGGAGGCCCTGGCTTTTGGGTCGGATGTGGAGGCTGCTTTTTCCCGTTTGTGTCTCCCATCGGCGACTTCAGCTGCTGGTTCTGGTTCTTGTTCACCTGGTTCGGTGGAGGAGAAGTGATGTTGGGTTTTGGTGGTGGAGAGGTGATGTTGGGTTTCGGTGGTGGAGACGTGATGTTGGGTTTCGGTGGAGGTGACTCAATCGTCGGCTGCAGTGCAGGGGTTGCCAGTTTCGGCTCCGGTTGCTTTGCCGGTATTGCGTTGGTCTGTTGTGCTGGTTTCTGTATCTGCTGCATCGGCCCCTTCATAGTGAGAGCAGGGCCAGGAGTTGGTGGAGGAATAATTGGCAGTGACTGGTTAGGTTGCGGCTTCTGTGGGGTATTTTGCCCCTGATTCAAAGGTCTGATGAAGTTGTTATTGGCTCCCCTCCGATTTTGGTTTTGATTCTGGTTCTGGAAAGGATGGTTCCTGAAATGTGGGTTTCCCATTATCCCACCCCTCATAGGGCCGCCTGGCCCACCGCCTCCTCTGCGTTGCTGGGAATGATTCATCGCAAAGCCACCACGATTATTGTTGAATCGAGACATTGATCCTTATATTAGCAAACTCTATGATTAAAATACAAAAAAAGAGTTGAACTGTGCTGCGTAACAACGGTCAGCGTCCGATGTTTGCAGGTCGAGCTCCTCAAAATGGCCTCTAACGGATATGTCGGGAGGAGTCTTTCTTCTCAAGCGCAGCAAAGCCCCGCCACGAGCCGCTGATTGGTCTGCTGCCCAAAAGGAGGAGGCACCAGGATCGTTCAGGGTAGCGTCAGTTCATTTTAATTTCTTAGCTAAAAGCGCAAATGCAGCTCTTTCCCAACCTCCCGGTCTCTTTTTCTATTTTAAAGTAGAAAATGTACACAATATACCTATTTAGAAAACGATATCATCTAAATGTAGAGGTATTAAGTCATGGCTAAAAAGAATCAACATACATCTCACAACAGATGCACATTATGCATGTTTTGTATATATTTGTGGATGTATTTTGAATGGGATTTTTATTTTGCATTATATCAGAATCATAATACCTTTTTGATGGGAAATTTTCAATTGTTACAGTAAAGAGCCAACAACAGCTTAATATCTCTCAAGAACAGCAGTGTACACAGATACAGACTATAATACCATTGAATCCCAAGAAATGCTTACTGGTCCTTACAGTTCAAGTCTGTCTATTAATGTCTATAATTGTTGGGATCCAGACAGTCCTGTGTAATTTTTGACCAACCGAAATTCCTGCTAGTGAAAAGCCTTTATGCATCTCATATCAAGTTAGGAAAAATGAAAAACACTCAACTCTTAAGAAATCATTTTTTTGTCATTTATTCCGCATACAGGTGTTTCGAAAAAAGAAAAGAAAAAACTTGAGACCACTCAGTCTCACCTAAACATGTTTATTTAATGCTTATATTTAAAAACAAACAAAGGATGAGATGACAACATGACAAAACGCAACAAAACACAAGTCCAATAAACAACAAAAAACAAAAAGTAAAATCCAATGACAACATACAACCCAGGAGAAAACACACAAGACCTTTTCGCAGAGGGGAAGTGTAAGAATTTAAAAAAAGTTGGTGTTAAAGAAAAGAAACTAAAGACAGACACGGAATGAAGGCAGGGCTGCATCAGATTCAGAGTTGTAGGAAAACATCAAAGGATTCGTGGAGGTAAGAGACATTCACTGATTCAACAACAACAATCAAACAGATGTCTTTCCTCCTTTTCTTTTTGTTAAGTCAGGGTAAAAAACAGCAACAAAGAACAAGTAATCATGAGGAGAGCAAAATAACCATTCACAAAGGAAAATGCAGAACACCTGATACATATACATATACATATATATATATATATATATATATATACATATACATATATATATATATGTTTAAGCACACACGATTCCTCAGTTACACTCCTATGTTCAAAGTTAACTGTTTTTCATTTTTAAAATCACCCTACAGTAGTATTGGAACAGCTTCTTGCCAAGTCTCCCGGTGTATAGCCATTTTATTTTTAAGAAGTTAACTTTAATAGGATTGGGATTAACTTTAAATCTGACCTTATATGGGATATTAGTGGGTTACAGTATGTTGCCGAAGCAGGGAGCGAGAAAGTTTATATTTTCTTACATTTTCTTGGGGGTGAATGGTGTACGGTTTAAAACTCTGGACTGCTATGGTGTTGTGGAAGAAGTTTTTTTAGTTAACAGGTTTTTCTGGAGTTTTAAACACAAAACAAACACTGAAAATCCACTGGGACTGATGAAGAGGAGGGTGGAAAATGCTGGAACAGGAACACTTGAATGGGGAGAATGTTTGAGGAAAAAGTGTGTGTGTTTTAGGGACAAGGAAACGAGTCATGGTGAGCAGTCTATGCCGGCCTGCAAACATCTGGGGGGCGGTTTTATTTCATGCAACTCATACCTACAATCTTATGTATTTTTTAAATCAACTGAGGCAATTTTACTAAAAGAATCACAGAAAGCAGAAATAGGTTAACATGCAGGTGTGGATGTTTTTGAAATAAACAGCAGTGTGGCAAAAGCATGGATTGATTGGTTTTATTTCAATTGGATTATTTCTTCATGTACTTCAAGATATTTTATTACACTCGTTTAAAAAAAGAAAGAAATGTAAAGCCCTCGTGTATGATTGTTAAAGATTAGTCAAGAGGGGCCTCCATAGGCAGTTAGTGATGCAAGTCTCGGACAGGCTGCGGTTTGGAATTTGTGTGGTGGGATGGAAACCAGATTCAGTGGGACAGTGGCATTGAGGCAAAGCCGCAGTTGGACAGAATTTCACGTGGATGAATTTATTTAATCTTGCCAAATTTAGTTGTGTAATTTAGCAAAGAAATGTAGGAGGGGACAGGAAAAAGCCTGTGCAGGATTTTATCAAACATTAAATGTGTTTTAGCTTTGTGTGTCTAGGCTCTGATTGTAGTATTTGACCATGCATTTACCACATTTCTTCTAGAAATTCAACCCCCCTTTTCCTAAACGTGTGCATTGGACAGATACTATTTTACATGTTCAATCTGATTGAACCAGAGAAATAAGGTCAATTCCTGACTAGGAGCAAATGTGTTACATCCCATTCCACGTGGAAATGATTGGGAAGTGAAATCCGGTCTGACTGCGCCTTTGAATGGTGGCTCACAGAATCATGTAGCTGTTAACCTGCTTATGTGACTCAATGTCTCAAAAATTGCAGCAACGAAAGAGTGAAAGCAAAAGTGGATGTGACAGCTGGAGGTTAAGATGAGGTAAAATGATATAGTGTGGAAGCCACTGACAGAAGTGGTTAAAATAAAACCAAAGGGAATGCATCATTTAGTTTAGTTTAGTATTCTCCCTCCGAAACGCTAAGACTTGTGAGTGTTAGCACTTCTTAATGTTAGAATAAATCAGTGCGGTTTCAGTTTGAGTGTCTGAAGGACTGCATTGGACCGAAGTATGTTATGTGTAGCAGTGTGGATCAAATCATTATCATTATTAAAGGTGTGTGTGCGGGTTTGTCATCTTGCTGATGTGTGTGGAAGAGGGGATGCTCATGGCTGTTTCCTGTGGGAGAATGGCGGATCAGGCGTGAGAGGTCAGTGTCTCAGAGGGTCACAGTGGGGGTGAGGTGAGGTCAGATTCGGGGCATATACTTCTCGATAAATTCCTTTACAGTCGCCATCTCCTGCAAGAGAAGAAATAATCAGATGATAATGTTACTGGACAAATTAAATGAACTTGAACCCTTTTTTAAGCTCAAAGCTTCTATTAAGGGGTTTGAATGATGCTTCAAAATAAATCAAAAATATGACATCATCATTGTGGTTGTAAAAATGATGATGTTTTGGGTTGCTGCTTGACTGCCAAGTTAATCAGAATAATTTGAAAAATCTGATCGGCTCATTCTATGAAAGTTGCGCATATTATAGAAATAAAACATAAACTAAGACTAAATATATTTTGTAGAAAAACTGATAAATAAAAAGATGCAAAAATAAGGGATATTTATGTAAACATACGTTGACTACACAAGCGTCCATTAAATCCATCATTCAGTGTTCTTGGGAGGCCGTCGTTTATATTTGTGATTACTTGCTGCTACTCCGTTAACTTCCAGAAACTAACTATGGCTCGCTCAACCTCTCTCTCGCTCTTACACATGCACACACGTATCCCCCACTCTCTCTCTTAAAGGGCTAGGCTGCCTTATGCTACTATTACAGTTTAAACAGTAAAACATCGGTATCGGCAAAATTGGTTATTCTTAACATCAGCCGACATTTTTTCAATCGGTGCATCCCTAGTACTTACCTACTTATTTTTCTTTATTCTTATTCTAGTATACCTAATGTGTGCTTTTCTTCTCTATCTTAATACGTTAGCTTATTCTATGTTATTG
This sequence comes from Eleginops maclovinus, assembly GCF_036324505.1. Lineage (NCBI taxonomy): Eukaryota > Metazoa > Chordata > Actinopteri > Perciformes > Eleginopidae > Eleginops > Eleginops maclovinus. The sequence continues at coordinate 5,690,230 of NC_086361.1, read as the reverse complement.
CAAGCCTTTCTTTTTTCTACCTGATATGCCACTTTTCTTTGTAACACTGTACATTTGCCTGCTGTGGGACTAATAAAGGATTCCTTCCTTATGCTTATAAGTTAATGTAATGTGCACATTCTACTTCAATGTATAACACGTACATTACAATATTTACAGTGATGTCATAGTATAAATAAGCTACCAAGAATGAATTGCAAAGTTTAAAAGGGTTTTGCTGCTGATGGAGTAGTAAGTCCAGCGCCAGTCTATTGACTCAGTGTACCCGATGCTCTTAGGGAGGAGTAGAAGAGGAAGACTTCCTGTGGGGTTCTATGGTGCATCTTAGTGAAGTAGGTCTTTCTTTCAAGGCTCTCTTTTTGTGCAGCAGGCTGGAGAGCATTTTTTGTATCTTCAGTGAAAACTTAGTTTTTTAAAGGCTAAACGTTAAACACTTTGTATAGCCATAAGCTGGATATTTGGTAAAAAAAAACTACCTTGTGAAATTTAGCTTTTCAAAGAATGTTCACTTTTGGATTTTACAACACTCTGGGGTTATTGGAAATGTTGGGATCACACCAGTAAAATAAATCCTACCAGCACTGGAATCTAATTGTACAAACATTGTCATAGTGAGACTGTAAGTGCAGCCTATCTTTAAGCCTATCTTCTGTGGAGAAATAAAAGCATTGCATAGGAATTAACAAAAAAAAAAAGGGTATTGACGAGAGACTTCAGAGAGAAAGGCCTAAAAAATATGCAAAGGTTGGGGGAATATTTCAGATTTCTGGATTTCTTTTCTTTCTGTTAAGACAATGTTTGGTGACCTGTAGGTGGAGCTCTATCAAAGCTTCTAAGGGCTTAACATGTTGGGTGAGAAATCTTGACATTATGTAAGGACACATCTGGCTAAAATATGCTGTAGTTTGACAAAAAGCTGAAGTTTACACTTTGTAGAAACCTGCTGAACATTGATCTTTTTCAACAAAAGGAAACATTAGAATGTACCAATGAAACAAATCTCATGATCTGATTGAGCTTCACACACGCAGAGAGAATCCACACACACGCAGTAGAGTACCTGAGAGCAGGAGCTGTGAGAGAGCCCTGGGTAGGTTTTGAAGGTGATCATCTGAGGGTTGACTATGGTTTTGAGTTTCTCTGCTGTCATGCCACCAAACTTCACTGGGATCATGCTGTCCATCTCACCGTGGCACTGCAGGATGGGGATGTTCTTGTTGCCGCTGGAAGCCTGCAGGACAAAGACAACACACTCAGCTTTCATCTACCTGTATTTCATGTAGTAGTAGTCCTTTTTTTCCCAAATATTTTCAGTGAATTGTATTGATTAACTAGCAGAACAAAGTACATATAAGAAATACATTTTAAGATAATATTAATTTATCCATTTTTTTATTTGTTACTAATTTGCTAAAAATGTCCTTTCACTTTTACTTTGGTTATATTGCTGTCAAAAACGAACCTATATTATACATATAATCAGTTTTATTTATCTACATCAACATCATTTTAAATACATAATTATAATTACAATTACAATTTATTGTTTTTATTTAGTAGAAATACAAACCCTAAGATTGGCACTCTTATTTGACTCAATGAGAATATTTGAAACACAAAAAACGCAATTCAATGCTGGGAAAATCAAATAAAGAAAACTATTCAACTTTTGAATGAGTTTGGATTATGGAGGCAGAGAACAATATAACCTCTCCACATTATTATATTAATAACTGTACCGATGGGAAACTCCTGTGGAGGGGCAGCCAGCAGCTGAGGGCCACGACGCCGGCCAGCTGATGCTGGCAGGTCAGGGCGGTGTACAGGGACAAGGCTCCACCCTGAGGAGGAGTGCAGAAAGCAGAGCATTATGAATCCACATTTCTTACTATACACTCAGAGATATTACTCTTGTGGAATACATCACAATGCTAAGATATGAAATCCAACCTGAGAGAAGCCACCGAGCATTATGCGGTGTGGGGGGATCCCATTTTTCACCTCATGTTCGATTATGGCCTTGACTAGAAGAAAGCAAGAACAAATATGTGTTAATCAATATGTGAAATAAAAATAAAACATAAAGCTTTTCAAGTGTACAGAAATATCAGTTCTGATTATTCCGGAAGAATATTTACAATACAGAAGTTTAGTGCTCACGGCAACGCGCTTATATCTTTTACTTCTCCTTTAGGCTGTGCTCTGGGCCTTTGTTTTTGGAACTGCTACAAAACAACATGAAAACATGATCATTTTATTGAAACATTGAAAGATGTTTGGTTTGCATTAGGAATTTCTTTCAATGAAACACTAGATTGTGCAATTTTTGGGCAGATCAAGCACTTTTTAGAAAGTATATATTTTTTTTTTGGGGGGGGGGGGTTTTTCAGGACAACCAATGCCTTTAATAGAGAGATAGATAAGGAAGGGGGAGACAGAGGGGATGACACGCAGCACATGATCCCAAGCCAGATTCGATCCCAGGTCCTCTGCTTGGGGACCAAACCCCAGTACATGGTCCGTCAGTTCTATCAACTGAGCTATACGACGTTCCTAGAAAGTATATTTGAATTCAACCATTCAATCTTAAAAAACCTATAGACTAAAATGTAGCATTTTCCTATCGCTCAAGACTTTGAGTGAACCCTTAATGTATAGTGCAGATTGCCCTTTGTCTTCATACTGTATTTAAGGTGTTGTTATTCTCTATGACCAGCAGGAGGTGACTCAGATCTTTAAAACATTTCTGATAGTTAGAAAATCAGGGTTGAAATCTAAAGGTCTGAATGAATTTGTTTTATATAAAGTGTTTACAGGTGACAGGTGTACTGTAGAGATGCGATGAAAACCTGTCAATCATGAAGAGGTGGACGCAATTTGTGTGTTATAATCAGATAACATCACAGTGCACACTTGAACTCACTGTTGTCTGCTGCCTTCTTGATTCCAGATTCATCCTCTGGGGAGTCAGGACTGAGACCCTTTAGATCAAACCTGCACACAGGAAGAGACGAGCGTTAAAGGGAACTCAAAAGATACAATCGCATTGTTGTCAATGGCGCTATGGGAGCCTATTGTGGTTTCCAGGGAAACAATAGCATCCAGTGTTGGGCTAAAAGGCTGTTTTCATCACGCCAACTCACCACGCTGGCATCATCGCATTCATGTTGAGAGTGACGGGAATCGGGGGCCTGTGAGGGGCAAACAGGGAGGGAGAAAGTGAAAACGAGCCGCTCAGATTAGAAAACCAGCTGCGGCTAAACGCAAGTGTATAGTTTGCACTCTGATGCGAAAATTGGCTTTAAAATAGAGCTAGAAATTGTGTTTTTGTTCACAGGCGTCTTCATTCCACACAACCATGCAAAGAAAAAGATGTAAGATTTTTCCAGCCCACAAAAAAAGAAGCAGAATAAGACAATCGGAGAAGAAATAAAAGACTTACGCGTGGGGGCAGATGAACTTGACGTGAGGCAGCTGGATCCCCGTCAAAGTGTCGGCCCACCCATGCCTAAAAGAATACAGAGAGAAAAGAACTCTTTGTTATTTTGCTGAAGCTGGATGAGACACAGATAGGCAGTGTATCAAAACCAGAATGTCTAACAACTTAGTACAACGCCATATATGGCCAACAAATAAAAAACACCTCATTTGCACTGGAGGTACAATTAAGCCCTTTAGAGGAAAACACCCACCAAACAGGATTTATTTTTTATCTCAATTGACACAATTTAACAAGTGACTCACCCAACATGGAGTGCTGGTTTGAGAGCCTTTTAAAGGGTTTATTCTTCTTTTTTTTGTCAGTGGTTTACTATCAAACTACATGATTGAGGGAATCAATTAAACTTATAACACCAAAAAAGACCACCATGTATTTTGGGCAGGTAGAATAACAATCAGGGGCCGGTTTAATACAAATAAACAAATAGACATTTTAATTCATCTGATCGACACAGCTATGTAGTTTGTGTCTGTCTTGTATAGGACACATTTGACATGAATTGAGATACAGTATTAAGATCACACCACAGACTTAATTTAGTCATCTAGTAATCTTTCATACTTGTGGCTGCATACATGAATAAACATCACTCACCCTGAATCTCCTAACCCATGAAGGAAGATCACCTGCAGCACAGAAAAAAGCTGTTGAGACCCTTTTCTTTACAATTTATAACTCCAAAATATATACAATATGCGCAAAGAAACAGGGAACAGCTTATTGAGAGTAGAGTTCAAGATCTTCTCAACAAGCTAAGTCCAACATTTTTCGACCAATGATAGCAATAAACAAACATGAAGTTAACAGAATAATTTATTGATAGAATGAAATGTTAAAGTGCCAATGTTTTTATCCTTTCTTACCAGATACTTGCTTTAGAAGTGTTGGAAAAGAGGATTTGCTTTGTCTTTCTAATCAGTTTTTATAATCTGTATTACTTTGGTGAACACCAGATTATGTTAAAAATCACGTCATGAAAAAATAAAAGTACATTCAAATTACCAGCCATTCCTGACAAAGTCACAAGGGTTGAAATCAGGGTGGGAATTTCACGACGGCCACGACGGCCATGACCCTGTGAAAAAATGTTCAATTTACGGCCAAGGTGGCCTTTGTTTCCCTGTCAAAGTTCCAGTGTAAACAACGATAGTGACGAGTGGTGGACTTTTATGGAATTACAGCCATCCTAGTGCGCGCAGTAGGCTAGTCCCGTGTCTGTGGATCAGAGCGATTGCTCTGCTGTGATTGTTCAAAATAGAACTTGCACATCTTCGCGAGCCGCGCAGGTGAAGTATCAACATCACATGAAAGAAGAACGTCAACCAGCCTCCTCACTCAGCCTCTCAAAACGGGAGCCAGACAAGCACAGGTAAGCAAGCGGGCCGAGCTGTTTTCATATGATTTAACTGAAGTATGTGGTAGTATTTGACAGGACATAACATTTACGTTGTTATAGAAAGTACTATTGATAGGTAATTAACATTGTATTAGCCTATTTAAAGTCGACTCGTTAACTTTACATTTATTTTGCGTCATGAAAACTAGCGACAGCTAGCTAGTTGGGATAGTGCTAATGTCTTCCCTTCCTCAGGGACAAGGGGTCGACATCTAGTTTTAGTAGTGTTGCTTCTACTAGCTAGCAGATAGCTGTCAGCTACTGTCAGCTTTGAATCTAGTATTTTTCTTGCTAAGCGGTTTTGATATAATACATGACTGACTTATGTGGTTTATGGCTGAACTTAACGTATACGTTTAAGAAACACTATTGCTATTCAGCCATTTTTAATCTTAAAACGACTGGTGTTGACGTTAGTGCTACACTTTTCTGTCATGTTGATTGACTAGCGGTAACTGGTGAGCTATCACTAGTTAGGATACGTCTCTCTTTGGAGGAAATAAAAAGGTTGGCACCTATTAGTTACTTGAACCTGTGAATTTAGCCCTTTCTCGCCAGTCCAAATACCCACAGTTGACCAAATAAATTTAATTGTAACTCACTATTGTCACTCCAATATCTGACACTCGCAAAATGCCAAGAGGGTTACCTTGGCTACTGCATCTGACAGCTGACTGACTCCTGCTGTAAAGTAAACAATAGTTGCGTTACCATCAAGCACGCAGATGCGCATTTTCTGTAGCCGAATTTTCACGAATGCAAGATAGAATATGTGAATGAGCTGGATGGAAACGCAACCAGTGTTGGGAAGTAACTGAATACATGTATTTGGGATTACGTGTTCAGAATACAAAAATTCAAACTCGGAAATAGCAGCTTGATTCATACTTGATAAAATGTAAAACAGCGCTGATGTAATCCAAGTATTTAGAATACGGTAATTAGATGGAGTAATGCAGCGTTTCTCAAAGTGTGGGGTGTGGAGGTACTGCAGGTGGGGCGCATGGAATCAGAAGAAAATTGCTCTTTTTTTTTTTGTCATTCCTTTCTGTTTTGCCGATAAAGCTCACTCACAATGGATTCCGTAATTGTCCTAAACATGTTAAAAGAACATTAGATAGGAAACCAGCAAAAAAAAAAAAAAAGCTTGCCTGGAACCATAGTGCGAATAATAGGCTAGACGTCGGCATGTTAATTGCGGCGGAATAATGACAACAGAACAACAGGGCAGCAGACGTGTGTAGGCTATATCGTTTAAGGTTCAAAATGGACAAGTTTTTACAAGGGCAACAAAAGTTGGCGATTCGGCGACAACAGAGAAAGAGAAGACAGACAGGCCAAACCAATCGAAATGCCAACCAAAGAGAAAGTATGATGAAGCGTATCTTGCTTTAGGATTCACTGTAGCTGAGGTGGGTGATGAGGAGCGACCCATGTGTGTTCTGTGTCTTCGACTGTCTGGCGGCAGACAGTATGAGGCCAAACAAATTGCGCAGACACTTGGAGACATCACACCCAACTCACGTTGATAAACCCATCATTGTTTTTCAACGAAAACTCACCGAATACCGTCAGCAGGAAAAGCGAATGGTGAAAGCTGCGTCAGTGAATAGTACAGCACAAATGGCATCATACAGAGTCACATATAGAGTCAGTGCAAAAAACCACACACGATAGCTGAGCAACTTATTCTCCCCGTTGCTGTTGACATGGTGTCAATTATGCTTGATGAGACAAGCGCTGCAAAACTAAAAACAATCCCCCTGTCAAACGACACAGTTGCTAGACGAATTTGCGACATTTCCAATGACATTGAAGCACAACTCACTGAAAAACTGAAAGAAAATCGTTTTGCAATACAAGTGGACGAAGCCACAGACAGCAGTAAAAAATGTTTGTTCATTTCATATGTCCGCTTTGTAAATTCAGAGTCACTGTCACTAAATGAGGATTTGCTCTTTTGCAAATCTGTGCAAACAAGAGCCACGGCTGAGGAGCTCTTCAAGATTATGGACAGCTACTTCACAGAACATGAGCTGAAATGGGGAAATTGTGTGGGGTTTTGCTCAGATGGTGCACAGACCATGGCAGGAAAAAGGAAAGGATTGCAGGCATTAATCGAGAGGGCCGCACCATATGCGCAGTGGACGCACTGCATCATCCATCGGGAAGCGCTGGCTTTCAGACAGCTCAGACCGAACTTAACGACGTTTTGACAGCAGTTGTGGAAGCGGTCAATTTTGAAGAGTTTATCGCCGGCCACTAGAGGGCAGTGTCACTGCTGTCACTGCCCGGTTATGCCGTGCTCTGACCCGGTAGTGCCGAGCGGCCATTTTAGTTCAAACATTGTTCATTCACTCCGCCTGGAGTTGATACGTTCGTCCACTCATTCATGTAAGACTGTTTCCACTATTATATTATACTATATATTATACTATATATATATATTATACTGTTATACTACTATACTCTGTTTCGTGGTATATATTTGTGTTGATTGAATTGCATGGATGTAATACTTTGTCAGCTTATCTTGCTGCATTACTCTGTCTCAGGGTGTCGTCATCCTTGTCAATAAATTACCGAAACTGACATTGAGGAGTGTATTTCTTCATGACGACACCATGGTCGTTGTTGGATGCCCTGTCCCCGGCTGCGAGTTCAAATCCGATGACTTGTCTGAAGCACTCGTCATTGCTATATTGACGATTCATGGATGTAGCCACCAGCACGCAGCGCCTGTCATGGCCGCGCCAGCCCAGGCCCCAGCCCCTCATGGCCCGAGACTCGATCGGCCCAAAGTTGATGTGGGCGTGTCAATAGAGGAATGGAACGTGTTCATCCGCCGTTGGAACGTATTCCGCGCTGGCTCAGGCATAGGGGACGCACAGGCCCCCTTCCAGCTGTTTCAGTGCGCTGGGCCTGTACTTGGAGACAGCCTGTTGAAAGCCGTCCCCGACGCCCCTTCCGGACCCTTGCCAGACCTGATCACCGTCATGCGTTCCCTAGCTGTCATCCCAGTTGCTACATGCGTCCTGCGCACCGAACTACTTCAGTTACGCCAGGAACGCGACGAGGCATTCCGCGCATTCGCTGCCAGAGTGCGGGGTAAAGCAGAGACATGCGCATATAATGCGGTATGCGAGTGTGGTAAGGACGTGGACTACACCGACCACATTATCCGCGATGTGCTGCTCAATGGCATCTATGACTCGGACATACGCCGCGAGACGCTGGGGACAACTGACGTCCTGGTCAAGCCAGTTAACGACGTGATTGCACTCGTTGAGAACAAAGAGATGGCCCGTAACGCTCTCCCGTCGTCCTCCCTATCAGCCATGTCGTCATTCCGGCGCCTGAAGACGACTCCACAGGCGAGCCCCGCCCCGAGCCCAGCGGACGGGGCTAAACGTGCCTCGTGCCCGGAATGTAAGAGCGTCTTTAACGTCTTCACGGAGGGGCCTCGCGGGTGGAATCCTAAGCCTCACCAGGTGTGCATCGGCTGCTACAGGGCCCGCCGACGACAGAGGCGTCACCAGCCGTCATCCGACAGTCAACAGGCCGCCATGGGGTCGGAGCTGGTATCCCAGGTCTTGTCGGTGCAAGCTGGAGCCTGCCCTGGCAGACGTCGTGGGAGCCTTCGCCGACGCCGCGCCCTTACGTCGCACGGCTGTGTCGACAGGCCTGCACCTATCAGACTCGAGCACCACATCTTCTCCAAGGGCGAATGGAGGCGAGCCAGGCTGAGAGACCACCCCCGGGCATTAATCACCATCTCGATGGACATGCCAGTCGGGCTGAGGGATGGCACCAGCAACCGGGGCTCGGCCGTCGCAGACACTGGCGCGCAGTCGGACCTTTGGTCTCTGGAGGAGTTCCTGGGTTCCGTGCGGTTTCGCGCGGGACGGCCTGCGACCCGTCCTCAGCCTGTCGGCAGCCAACCGCTCCCCTCTAGCCATCGAGGGAGCGTTCTTCGCTAGGCTCTCGACGACCTGCAGCGGGGGGCGTACTACATCCTGCCGTTCCATGGTATACGTGAGCAGCTCAGTCCGGGCCATGTACCTCTCCTACGAGTCGTTGCTCAACCTCGGCCTCTTGCCCATTAACTTCCCGTCGGACGACGTTGCAGGGGGGCCCAAGGACAGGCGTAGCCCTGACACGGCTGACACGCCAGTCCAGCCCCTGTCCATCAATGCGACGAGGTCAACCAACGGCGGCTGCGTGGGGCCAAGTGACCCCCGGGACGCCCAGTGCTCATGTCCTCAGCGCACTGTCCCCCCGGCGCGCCCCGCAGTACTGCCGTTCCTTTGTACATGTTTTGGTATGTATTTTTTTTCTTTTCAGAATTGTAGAGCCAGACACCTGTGATGCTCAGGGGATTTTGAAGGCTGTTGCGCAAAGGTGTGAGGAGAACCAGCTGAACCTCAGCAACTGTTTGACTGCAGCAGCAGCTGATGGCGCTAGTGTAAATTTTGGAAAAACCACCGGTGTCCTGACAAGACTCCAGCAGCAGTCGGCCCCCTGGATGATCAAGGTTCACTGCATTGCTCACAGGCTTGAGCTGTGTCTGAAGGATGCTTTTAAGGAAACACACTTTACCCAGTTGTGTTCAAATAAGCATACATTAGAGGATTTTTTGTGTGTTTGTGCAGCAATGTTTTGTTTTGTTTTTAAATTTTAACCATATAAAATCAGTGGCTTTGCACAAACAAGACACTAATGCATGTAGATCATTTGGAGTTTTAATATATGAACACACTCAATTGAACAAAATCCAAAAGAATTTCTTTAAAAAAAGGAAAAACCTTCATCTTACGGTGTTGACACACAACTGACGGTGTTGACAAACTAATGGAAAATTAAACTTATTAAAGATATTTCTCTACTTTTGACATGAAAAAGGTAGAGAGTATCGAGGGAAAGAATGTCAAGCTTAAGAACACCTGGTGACAGGATATTTAAGGCACACATGAAAAGGTCAAAATGTTCCTGGTCTCAAAAGAGAAAACAAATGTAGACCATCTGGAGGTCCTCTATAGGTGATCTATACAGTATTTTAACTAAACTGTATATCTAACTGAACTGAGGACACAATAAGCTGAGGACTAACTTAGAAAGCTATTTAATAGTGTTAATTGTGTAAAAAGTGTAACAGGATCCATAATCCTCGCCATGTGTTTCCTGACTCCTTCCAACTGCTCACTGAAAGAAAAGTGAGCAGTTGCACTCATGAGGTTAGTGTTTCTGTAAATCTCAATTGGTTGAAATATCTGTTATAATCCAGCTATGCTCTAACACAGGGGTTCAGACAGATAAATCATCTTCTTTTTTCCAAAGGGCCTCAGGCAGGTAAGTTCTATTGCTTCAATTTCTCTCGACACGTAAGTAAATAAATAATTGCATCTATTTTATCTTATGTAGATATTTATATAATTGGTTGTCTAACCTGCAGGACTTGGGCATTGGACAAGAGGTGTTGAACATGTCTGTGCTCTATGAAATCCATAACATCAGGGGTTATGGCATAGAGTTCCCTAGTCCGACTTGCTTGGAGAGGACATGCTGTCCCTGTCAGTTTCAGAAGGACATCTTTCAGTGGACAGAAACAGACATCCCTTCTCCCATGTTTTGGGTGAAAATTGGCAGTAGGACCACAGGGATGTAAAAACTCGACTTTGATATCTTGGTGCTCTATATCTACATCAATGGACTTTCCTAACCACCAGTGATCATCATACACCACTGCAAGCCAATCTCCTGTCTCAATACTGTTGATAGTTATATCCACTATAACACCCTCTGGACCGTTCAATGGCTCCTCTTCCATTTCTTCCACCATAGCCTCCATTTCATCTACCGAATCTCCTCCTTCTCCCATCTCTTTTTCCATCTCCACCATCAACATGGTCAATGGACGTCTCTTCCTGGCCCTTGCATCAGTCTGTTGCTCCTCCGAGCAGCAGCCAGAGCTGTATGCTTGGTTTTGCACCGTAAGCAATTGCGAAGAAGGCAGGCCTCATTTGCTGGAGTGCAACAAACTAAGTGAAAACTATCCTCCAGTTTGGTTGATTTTAGTACACCCGATGACCTTAGAACCTGAAGCATCAAGTCTGCATTTTCATGATGACGACACAGACAAGTACTTCTGTCAGATGCCTTCGGTGCTGTAACATAGTAGGGCCGCAGAGCACAGAAGGAGGAGTAACTCAGCTTCACGCTCGGGTTCTTCTTGAGAAAGTCACTATGGAGGTTCAGCATTGAGTCCGTTAAAATCATCCGTTGATGTTTCATCTTGTTCCTTGTGATGGTGTCTGTCTTATCAGTTGTCATGCGAGATGAGTTTACAATGAACTCCTTAACAGTATGGCTGACACGTTGGAGATATGTTGCTGCCTTCTTTGTTGTCTGTTTTTTGTCATTCATTAACTTGTAGCTAACACCAAACTGGCGAACCCTACGAAGAAGCCGATACTTCTTTAAAACCTTGCCTGATAATGCCAGTTGTGGGTGACCAGATTTAGCAATGGCACGTCTCCGTGCCACAGGCGTTGTTTTATTATTTTCAGCTCTCGGCAGAGAACATTGTGGAAAAGAAGTGATTTCCTAATGTTAGGGTTCCTAAGTTGGCTTCCTGCTATCATCCTGTCTGTTGCTGTTCGTGGAGAATCTACTATCAATTTATCACTTCGTTTGTCATTTGATTTGTCAATTTGAGCCTTTTTCTTTACCCGCCATTTCTGTTTTTTTAGCCTGTTTCTGTCTTTTGTCAATTTCCCAATCTTTTCTTTCAATGCTTTCACCTCCCTCGAGTGCCGTTTTCTGGTTTTTCTCCTCTCCCTCATGGCTGCAACAGTATGCCTGCTGGTAGTTGGCTCCTCATTCTGCTCTGGACTATCTGGTGGGGTATCTATTTCCTGCATAGCTCTGGACCCCCTAGACTTTCTCTGTGCTTTCCTCCAATATTTTCTGCGATGACGCTTTTCTCTTGGTCCTAATTGTCCTACTTGTTTGACAGTTTTCTTTAGGACCCTCTCTTTCCACCTTTCCTATATTCTCCCTTCTGCTCTCTGGGTTGCTGTTTAACCTTTCTCTCCTTTTTCTCTGGTATTCTCTGTTTCTTTTCCTTTGATCTTCAACTGATAGTTTTTTTTCTAGCCATGTTTGCCTACGGTACAGATAAAAGCATGCATTTTAGCTGCAATTTGGCATTTTAGATATTTTCAGTCAATTAACATGTAGTTATTAGATCATAATCAAGTTATGCAGTTATTTTGCATTACTTTAGTATAAGGATTATTTGAATAACTTGAGTATTTAGAGCACTTTTCAACTCCGTCAGCTTACATGTCAACACCGTCAGACAAAATATCTGAAGGAGTTGACGCCTGATGGAGTTGACGAAACTACCATGTTTTTTCAATCTAATCATGTCTAGTACATGGTAGCCATTTTGATTTCCCTCAGTTGCCGACTGCCACTACAAACTAAACAAAAATACTAACTTCTATTTCAAAATTCTTGATTGAAATAGTCCCTAATTTGAAGACAGTGTTGACACATAAAAGCTGTGACCACAGGGATTTCAACTTGTTTTCTGAATATTTAACAAAAATGTTAAACTTACGGGACCATGTGGTGTACTGCTGCATCCATCAAGAGAAAGAAGTCAAAAAGGGGGTCCTCAGGGTTATAACTGACCAAGATATGCCTGATTTATTTCAAATTTGAAAAAAGTCTGATGGAGTTGACATGAAGTGAGGCCACTACTTTGAAAGGCTGTTGTTAATGGATAAAATAATGCAATGTTCACTTTAAGCATTTTGTGATCTCTTATTAAGCCTTCCAATTAACTTCAAATACATTTTTGCCATTTTTAACACTTATTTTTGCAGTTTGATACTGTGACCTCTAACGGAGGACAAGTTCATTTGCATGGACTTTCATTGTACAGTGCCGGTATTTTATGAATTATTATGAAATAATATAAATACATACAAAACTAAGTGTGTAAACACTCACAGATCTTTCATATCCAACGTTTAAAGCCTTTTTAAATGAAATAATTTATTGATTTTTAAGGAAAATTGCAACATTTAGACGGGAGACATGTTTTCTCCCTAATTTCAAGAATCAGTGATTGAAGTTCTCTCTCACTCTCACCCACTCTCTCACTCACTCAATGTTTTTAAATTAAAACAAATGTTTTAATACATAATTAATGTTTCTTGGTGAATGAGAATGTTAAGGTATTTATCTGAAAGGTAAACCAGCGTAATTTAACCAAACGGCCTTTGTGCCCTTAAAAAAAATGTGAACGGGAAGGCCAAATGGCCTTGCCCCTAAAATGATGAAATTCCAAGCCTGGTTGAAATGATCAACTTCTTACAAACCCTCCAGATACAAAGATACTGAGAAGTTTCTGATCGGGATTTTTCACATCTGACACATTAATTGCTGGAGGGAAAACCCAAAATAATCTGTCTTTGAACTTCACATTACATCTATCCTGTAGTCCACAATGTATGACTGGTAAGAGTGCGTACTTGTTCCAAAGAAACAGAGAAAATCAGGTGCCAATCTGGAATTCTTGCCAAGATATGGCCTCACTGCCAGTATTCACCCCCACCCCCAGAGAAAAACCATGAAAGGGAATAACAACAATTAAGAAATGTGGCTATTCCCTGCTCGCTGGCTGGAAATCAGAGACTCAGCTGTCTTTGCGCAGATCAAAACACATTTCTTCCATGTAGGATTGGAGGGGAGTGCGGCTTTGATTGTGGCGTTCAACAAACCCCCGCTCAGATCCTTTTTACACTCCGATCCAGCTGAGTATCTGAATATGTGCTCCCTGTACTGTACCTGTTACACCTCCTGCTACAGGTGTTGTATCTAGTAAGCTAGTGTCTACGTTTCAGGTGGGATTACCCAGTACAGCCCGCGGGGTTAAGATTGAGTAACAGAACTATATGAAAGCTTATCAGACCTTCAACAATGCACTGTCGTTTATGACACTATCAGTGCTAGCTAATAGAAGTGCATGGTTACATAGTGATGTCACTATGAAACTGAAGAAAACAAAGGAGTCAAATGGAGGCGTTTCAGGCAACGGGGTAGTGTGTGGGAGGAAAACTCCCTCTGGAGGGAACGCAGGGATTTTAGCCTTTGCAGACCATTTACATGCAAAAGGACCTATATACAGTACTGTAACACACTACAGGAAAGGGAAAGCATAATAGTGCCCCTTTAATGTGTTATTTTCAAACCAAGGGTGGTCTTATTACACGAGGGTAAAAACTCGGACATTTTCAAATACTTAAATAATACAAAACCCTTTTATTCATCAAACAGAAAAACAATTCTCAGAGGTCAATTGATTTTAAACCTGAATTAAAGAAAATACTTAAAGTGTCAGGAACAACCTGAAGAAAGTATTTGACAATGATCTAACTAGAAGTTTTGTTGCCGGTTGTCATTATTTAAAGTTGATCACAATTTATGCGCTATGCACCTGATTTGAGAATTCACAACTGCAGTGTAATGCTTATCATACCCAAGGAAACTATTTCAATCAAAGTGTATAGACTAAACATGTCAAGTCATGTCAGTATGTGAATATAAAAAAGAAAAGCAAAACAACTTATGAGCTAATAAAAGGAGTGATGGAAATCTCTGCTTTTGCTTAAAATAAGTTGAAGCTTAATACCAAGTCCTACTGACAATGTCAAACAAATGTTCAAATATTCCTCAAATCCTTTTTCATGAATGAGTTTGACATTAAATACTATTCCGTTTTCATTTATTGCCTCAGAATAACAATATATTTCCATTTAGGAATGCCCCTCATTTATATTTTTACTTTAGACTCAATGTTATTATTCTCAAGCGCTTTCCAATAGGCTTTAATGTTTATATATAATTATTTTATTCAATATATTTCTATTTTTTATTATTCTATTTCAGATTTTTTTTATTGTCTTTGTTTTTCCGTTTAACTTTATTTTCCAATTTGTTTATTGTGTATTTTGATGTCAAATGAGGCAATCGATAACACTAATCTTAAAGGCAAATAAAGGGATATTACAGCTTAAATCCACATCTGGATATATGAGAGAAGGCTCATCTTGCCTCCGAAATGTTCTACCCAGAGAATTGGTGGCCAAAAGTATAGAAGAATGGATGTAAAAGTACTTTGGTTTTAATAGACTGTCTGATGTAGTTTAAATGGAGCAGGATGAGTACTGGAGGTCACATAGACATCTCCTCTCTACCTGCTCTCAACTGCTTAGTGTACTGTAAGATGCTCTGAGTATTAATACGAGAGGTTTTCCGGTTTCCACTCACCGCCGCAGTCTCCTTTTCCATCCCAGACACTGTCACAGCCTCGGCGAGCAGCGGCACAGACATGTTGTTGCCACACATACACTGTGAGAGGTACTGCAGGCAGAAGAGAGGACAGAAAAAGAAAAAGGGTCAGCTCAGTGTGGACACATTAAAAAGATGGTGTCATGTGCATTGGGACTAAACAAAGAGCTTTCTTTAACTCATACATTTCAGAGCAAATTGTCACATAATTCAAGAGCCTACTGCACATATTAAACGTAAGACTATTCACATGACAGATATTAAAGACTCTACTTACAGTTCAAACTATACATCTTTTATTCATGTGGTTTAGAGATTAGTTAGACCCTTATCTACAGGAACATTAACTGGAAATGATTTTAATATTACAAATATATTATTTAAGCTAATCCCCACTCAACACTTCTTCTAATGAATCAGCCCTGGGAACTTGATCCATCCGAGTACACATATTAACAACATTTTTCTTCGCTGTGTTTTTAATCTGCAAGACAAGTGATGTGCAACTTCAATGAGTCAGACAAGGACATGCATTTTAATTTGATCCTCATAGTCTTTTACTTTCAGTTAAATATATTCACTTAAGTCGTTGTTATCATTGAAATAATGTAGAGATTATTTTCAAAATTGTTCCTTCAGTCTGTTAAATGTCAAAATATAGTTGAATTGGTGCCAAGTAGAACTTCTGGAAGCCTACAGTGATGTCTCCAGTTAATTTGTGTTGTCCGACAACATCACGAACAAAAAAAATATACAATCACATTAATGAATAAGAGATAATCTGCAAAGCTGTATACGCCCAAAAATAAATCGCAATACAGTAATGCCAAACTAGGTTAGAGGTTTACTTAGAAACTGTCTCACTATCAGGTAATAAATCCACCTAAAAACACTGGCAAATAGTCCAAAAAGTGACATCTAATTTCATCTAAAGTCTAAAAAAACTAATATGGGTGATCTGTGTAATGCAAATGGTAAAAGTATTAGTTCTACAAAATAATATCTGTATCAGTGCTGCTTAATGGGTCAAGTTTTCTTTTTACACACATTTTCGGTCCATCAATTACTGAAGCTCTTTTTACCTTTATAATGGAAATCATGTTAAATTAGTTTATAATGTACATTTAGAACGATGATAATAACCATATATAGAATGTAGAAGCACAAAACCGGGTTTACAACTACATGACTTGTTCACAAAAAGCCAAGCAGTAAATGTGTTGATAACCAGGATGTTTAAACTATGAAACAAGAGGAGCTTATTCAAAACAGGTTATTTGCAGAGTGAGTAATGGGCAGTGTGGTGTACAGTTGTATGGTCATGTAATTTTAGACCACTCATTTTCTCTTTACATCTGCAGACACAATGACCAGCTCACAGTCAGTTACAACTCCAGCTGGTCATCAATGCAGCCATTCAGTGTGCAGAGAGAAACAACAAAGTGCCACACACACACACACACACACACACACACACACACACACACACACACACACACACACACACACACACACACACACACACACACACACACACACACACACACACACACACACACACACACACACACACACACACACACACACACACACACACACACACACACACACGTCATGAGGTGTGTCTGTTTGTCAGCCGGTGGTGAGACTCATTAACTAAATGAAACGCAGCCCCTCCCCTCTACTGTACTCTGCAGACATTCATCCCTGCGCTGTGAGTAAGCTATCGATAAAAAGCATGTGATCAGGTGGTTGCGTTACAGTAAAGTGCAATAAAACCTCCTCATGATGCCCTTCACTTTGTGTTAATGTGGGAAAAAATGAGGAGAGACAGACAGCCGGTCAGACGCCATAGTGCCGGGTTAGAAAATAGGTGATGGGGAGACGTTGAAATGTCTAGACACAGAAGTTAATGTGTAAACCTTGAGCAGGTTTACACTCTACGGGTGTTAAAATTCCTCCGCTGCTACGGCCGAGCAGCTAAATGCTGCTTAGTCTAGCCCGTGTGGACTTTGTGTTTGCTCTTTGGCACGTGACAATTTATCATCTGAAGGTCATATTCTAAGCTAAGACCTGTGGAAGTGGACGGGGAATTAGTGATTTAGAGTAGGCAAAGGGCGGTGGTTAATGCCCTGCATCCTGACCCTTGATAAATGAGTAATAGTTTAATAATAACGGGGCAGAATGAAGCAACAGGAAACAGTCTTTCAGAACTGTACAAATCTCTACTGTGAAGCTTCAAGGACATCTTCCACATGCACAATTACATATTACATTTACTCGAGTTAGTTTAAAGGGACATTTTGACCAATTGCAGCCAGCACTGAGTCAGTGCCGTGTGTGTAGAAGGACGGCCTCTATGTTGCACGCATCAGGAGCCTGACAACAAAAGCCCGCCGCGTGAGGTGAAGAGAGGGTGGGCGTGAGTGTCACACTGTGATTATAAAATAAAATATGCCTTTAAGTACTTGAGTATTTCTATTATATGCTTCGCTTTATTTTGACCACATTGACGGCACTATTAATTACAATATAATTTGCTATATTCGAGAGGATTAAACAGCTTTTTAATGATAATTGTTAAATATATTAAATGGAGAATTGTTTTATTATTTAAGATGATCTGTACCAAACAAGCGTTTCTTATTTAGTCTAGAATACCATTTGTAGACCTGGACTTCTGTGCAGTCCCATAATATTTCATATATTTCTCAGTTATTTTCGCCTTTACCAAGTATTGCAATAACTTCATTTTTATGTAAAATAGGTATTTGAGAAATGATGGAATTGGTACTTACTCAAGTAAAAGATGTGATTAATTCTAACTCAACTAAAAGCTTAGACACATAGAATATCTGTGGGGTTAACATGTGCTTCACAAGTTGATCATTATTTCCAATTTCTAAAGTGAGGGTTGAAATAAATGCAATTTAGCTGCCATTTGGCCCTGGACAGGAACAAACAGAGCCACTTAGATAATATAATAGCACACCACAAGAGGAGTGAAAGACAGAAAGATGGAGGAAGAGGAGGAGGGGTGCAGGAACATTGGACAATCTGTTGGTAGAAGCTCTCTAAACATGCCAGCACATGCAAAGAGGCGATTCATCACTTTTATTCCCTTTTTGCCCCCTCCACCTGTTATTGTTTAGCAGGTTCACAGTGACCCGTAACCCAGAGTACCAGCACAAATAACCATGTGGGTTTTCAATGCACGCTCTAAGAAACAATGGCTCGCTTTCTATGCTACTAGAGGATGCTGCTGGTTAAAAATAGTGTCACGCTGTGTACCAGCATCTTGTCCAATTCATGTTGGGTGTTGAAAAGAAACAGGATGTGTAGCACAAAGTAGATCTAATCTGACCAACTATAAATGTACATGCCAGAGAAGCTTATTTACTGTAGGGCGTGCTTCACGGATTAGTCGTGAAGCATGTTGCTAATTTGATGATTCAACTTCTCATGTTAACAGCTAAAATAGAGCTAATTCATTTGTGTTTGCAAATAATTTATTGGTGTAGTTATAACAGCATTAAAAAAGTTCTCCGATCCCATAGTAAGATCTCCATCTGACTTGTTTTGTGCAAATAAATCTCAAATTAGCAAATACTGAATATGAACAGAAAATCATTCCATTACACTTACACAATTATCAAATTATTAAATGTTTATCAAAACTGTTGCCGTTAATTCTCTGTTTGTCAACTTATCACTTCAGCTCTGAATTGGTTATTCATTTATCAAACAATATTAGTATTGTATATCTACTGCAGCACTGAAATGCCCATTCATTTCTGTTACAGGTTGAATTAAGAGATAAAGCTGATTGATCCAAAGAGTAGAGCGATAACCAGTCAATAAACAATCACCAACTATTTAGACGATTGATAAATTAAAAGTGACTTGAGGCTTCTCTCTATTTTTTATACATTATGAGGATATCTTTGGTTTTTGTACTGAACAATAAGACATTTAATGAAATCACCTTGGACTTTGAGAAAATGGGAAGAGCATTTTTTTTAAGAATAGTGAAAATATTATCTAATAAATGTGGATCTTATTAAATGTAGGTGTTCACTCATTTCATCTTACAATTTATTTATCTAAATAGTTATCACTATAGTAAACAGTATTTCATTTAATCTCACTAATTAATCTTTTTTTAATTATTTGTTTGAATGGTTTTATGTCTTCTATAACTATGTTGCATTGTTGGAAGAGCTCAGGACTTAACATTTTCTTTGCCATTTCTAAACTGTAGCTAGTGCCATTAAAACCTTGTGGTATCATGGAATATTGATGTGTTTTATATTAAATATTGTGCTGTAGTCAAGTGATACTTATTTTATTAGGATAAGGAAATATTGTCACATGACTGATACTTTTAGGTGACACACACACCGAGATAGGAAAGAAAGAAGCCTCGTGTGTTGCAGCATACAACTTAAAGCACATCACGAGTCGCCATCCTGCATGACTCCAATTACATTTAAATTAAACACACACACATAAACAAAGTCGTGCAGCAGTTTGGTTGCGTGAGGTCGTCCACACGCAAACACCCGCTGCTGCATTCTCACAGCTCTTTGCTCAATGGCTTCGGATGGGTGGCAAACAACAGGATAATATGCGGCAATGAGTGACAGGCACCCCCCTCCTTCCTCCTACTTTCATACACACCATCACCAGCTTTCCGCCTGCTGCTGCTTGAGGTTAATAGCTCGACTACTAGCAGATTTAAAAACCGCAGTCAAGAGAGCAAAGTGAAAGCAGAAGGATTAATCGGTTATATAATAAAATAAAAGCTTTAGTTGGAGCAGAGGGAGCGGGTGGTTTGGGTGTCGAATAAGAAGGAGACAATGAATGGTTATTCGACCCATCACCGTCCTCAGTAGTGATGGCATTCAGCACTGCAAAGCCTCTCCTGCCCCAAAAAACACTACTCCCATCGCTCGGCTTTAATCTGTATTTATAGCTGGCCAAAAAGCGCGCACATACACACACCATGCGCGCGAGCACTCACTGCACAATAACCGGGGCTAACTGTAGTAGAGCTGCTAGCTAACATCAATGTATTGTCTCCTGCCGGTGTCCCTCTCTTCTTCTACCTCTCGCTAACGTTGTGAATCAAATTCGGACCTCAAACACAGGTAGTTTTTAGAAGTCATCTTAAGCAACAAAATACTCCAATAAAAATCAAATTAGAACTGGATAAAGTGGATAAAAATTAACACCCAAGGCCCGCTAGCTAAAACAAATGCATTACACTTACCGCTTTGCTGTCCCAGTTCGCGACGGAACGGAACTTCCGGTACTGGCCGCACACAAGCAGGGGGTGGGGCCAGAACGTCACCGCATTGCAACCGGATTGCAACGCCCTACTGTAGATACCATTATAGTCTTTTTAATGGTTTTTATAATGAACTTCGTTTGTATTATAATCCCTGAAATATATATGTTTAAAATCTGCAAATCAACTATTCAAAATATAAATCAGACACTATTGAGAAAAACATTGATTAAATAATATTACTGCATTGAAAGCAGCGGCACTCTATTGAGCCCCTTCACATTTTTTCATATTTGTATCGATATATAATTTAAAAAACCTCTATTTCATGATTAATATAATCATCATGGTTGTGGAAACATGGATTTGATCAAGGTCAGAAATGAAAGGCTTTTATTTGTTCCGATTATTAATGATTTGATTGAAAAAATGTAGAATGTGTAAAATGGCAAGAAATGTTTGTGGTTTGTACGTTGTTTCTTATTGTTTGGATTTCCCTGCTCCTCTTTGTGCTTTATTTTTGCTTCAAATCTATTTCTAATTTCAAGAAAGTTAGTATATCATTCTGCTGTACATTATCTTCAAAGTATATACAGATTTGTATTTCCAACAGTAATGGAGGTGACATTATGAAAATTGCCCTGCATGATGCACATATGTTGCGTATGAAATATGACACTATATGAGAAGCATGCTCCATAAATAAATTAATATGTTCCTTTTCATTTGTTAAGAACATTTTAAGAACACTTAAATATTTGTACTTTAGCACACCCCTGGACATATGGAATAGCCATAGATCAAATTAGAGTAAAATGGGCGATTTAAATAAAATATTTAGAATTAAGTTCAAGCATCAAAAAGAAAACTTCAATGAGGATTAATCGATTTGGTCACTGAAATTTTAAATTAAATCAATATGAATACATTTGTATGTCACCTTTTTTAAGTAGACACACCTTTTTTTAAACCCTTGTCATGTTTTTTGTTGTTGTGATTTTTAAAACATTTAAAACATCTATTAATAAATAAGAATTAAATAATATATAAATCAGTGATTAAATAATTTTACTCTATTTTCTTTAAATAAAATATAGAACTCAAAGATCCTATTTTCTAATATTGGTCTTTTCTAACACTGATCATACAATTTGCCATAAATGCACTCAACCTGCTGCTGACTGTATGATGACACACCGCATTACTAACAATGAAATCACTTAAAATAACACAACATAACCCCTTGCTGGAAAAACAAAGGATAAAAGTGTGTAGGTGATAAGATTGTTAATGTTATTAATGTGGCATGTTTGTACTAAAGTGAATCACAGCTCAGACCTTTACCGCAGGAAGCCTTGGATTTGGTCCAGGCCTACTTAATTAACTGTGTCAACGCTCCATGCAGCTGCTGGGAATTCATCTCATCACAGAGATAAAAACCAAGGAAAGACAAACACAGAATTTTGGATTATGGAAGCAAACCCATTTACTGTATGATCTAATCACATAACAAACGGTTAGCTGGCCGATAATATCGGGCAAGTACTTAGTGGATGTGTTTGCCTCACCAGAAGTGGGGGAAGTACTCAGATCTTTTACCAGTCAAAATTAAAAAAAATACTTGTAATTGTCCTGCATTGAAAGTAAAAGCATCAATGTATTAAAAAAGTACCAAAAGTAAAAGCACTCATTATGTAGAAAGGTCCACTTCAAAATCATGTATATTAACTTATTGGTTTATTCTTTTTTTATGCATTAATTTGTCCATCTTTTTATCCTGTAGCTGGTAAAGGTGGAGATAATTTCGATAACTGTATATACTACTCGGGAGTCTCATCTATGATTATAGATGAGACTTTATTAGTTAATTAATATTTTGTGTTTAAAGCAACTAAAGCTTACAAAAAATGAAGTGCAAGGTAATATTGGAAATGTAATAGAGTAAAATTCCAAAGTGGCATTAAATGAAAATACGTTAAGTACAATACATAAATGTATTTTTTATGTACCTGCTTGTGGATCCAGAGTGGCTAAGAAAATCTGACTGTTACCACTGTTTTCTATGTCCTGCAGATGTTTGAAATACATTTCTTTACATGTTTACTTCTTCCTGTGTATAGCTAATCATGAATCCAGCATATTAACATAGCAACCAATGTTTTTCACAAATCAAAAAAAGACTATCACTTGGTTTATTCCAGCCTTTTGTGTTTTATTTCATAGAAGCTGTGACCTGATTAAAGTGGTGAATATCTTTAGACATGAAAACAGGTTAAACTGATAGCAACCGATTTGCGTGTGAAATGTTTCATGCATTTAATAGGAAGCTTTCTGCCCACATTAAGCTGTATTATTGCCATAGAAAATAGAGCAACTACTTAGCACTTCCCCGGCACAACTGAAGCTCTGCGGTCAGATTTCAGTGCTCGATCCCTGTCGAGCTCAACCAACCTGCCGCCACACAGCGCTGAAATCCACTTTGAATTTCAACAATGACAGCCAGCAGACGTCACTTAAACATTTCTTCATCTTCCTCCTCCTCCTCCTCCAC
The DNA here is from genome assembly GCF_036324505.1 of Eleginops maclovinus. NCBI lineage: Eukaryota > Metazoa > Chordata > Actinopteri > Perciformes > Eleginopidae > Eleginops > Eleginops maclovinus. The sequence goes on along the minus strand of NC_086361.1, from coordinate 5,667,129 downwards.
TCTTTCTTCCCACTCTCTGAAGCTTCTTCAGGAAATGAAGTTGGTTTGTGGGATGACGCTCTCCACTTTGTGATCTGCAGGGTTGGCTGATGCCTCGTAGTTACAGATCGTCACCTCATGTCTGTGAGCCTGAAAGGCAAACAGAGAGAAAGACATATCGACTTAGAGCAAAGAAACAGATGTAGAAGTATTGTTTCAGGATAGAAAGGCGAAAGTGACGTAACCTGAGAATCTTCAAGACTAACTAACTAACTAACTAACTAACTCAGTAACCTACATATTAAAATAACAACCAACTAAATAAAAGGAGTTGTTTTACTGCTGACTATCTATTTGGGTGTATTGTATGTCTTTTTTTATGTATCACTTTTATTACTGGCTTCTAGTTCACTTCCTTTGATTATGCTATTTATTTTACCTTGGTTGTGTACTTAATTCATTTTAATTCACGTTTGCTTACCTCTTCATTTAATGTTAGCCTACTTATTTTATTTTGCCTTTCATCTGCACTGTGCCTTTGCTTTTAGAACACTTTCAAAAAGGATTTCTGAGTCAGACCCTCCAACCACATTGATCCAGTATTGGGTTGTTGTGAACCATATAAAATGAAACTGTGACCCCTCTGATTAATAAAGACAAAGATACAGAGAACTGAAATAAGAAAATATTGTTCATGCTGGACAAGCTATTGATTGTTGCTATCCTGTAATGTTGGGCAAAATGGAAACCCATGACTCAATCACGTAATAACATTAAAAAAAATAATGGAGGACACTGTCATGTTTTTACAAAGCTACATTCAACATGAACTGTTTGGTGTTGATTTAAAAGAGCCGCTTTGTGAACAGCCAACACAGCCGTAACCACATTGCATTGCAACAACTGATGAACACACAGTGCTCTTTGTAGGGTGGAAGGGAAACTGGAGTAACACTGGAGAAATACCTAAACAGTTTGGGAAAAAATCGGCAGCCCTGGGGATAAAAGAAGAGACCAAATAATATGTTCTTTCAATGTAGATATAACGTGACGCACACAGAAAAACCAAACATAGAACAGTGGGAAAAAACATTTCTCTGAACACAAAAGGCCATTTACACAACATATTAAAGTTTCGTACTGATACTCTTCATCAATTACATTAAAAGATTTAAAAGGTTTAATGTCATATCATATCATATACACACCTACAGTGTAGTGCAAGCTCAGAAACACTCCCTTAAAAAAGTGTGTTTCTCAGATAAGTTGCAACCCTAAAGAAGTAGACTGACAATGGATGAGTACCTAATACAACCCCACTTAGAAAAATTCAAACTTTCACTTTAATGAACCGGTCTTCAACAGGGTGTTCTTAACCCGTAAGGTAAGGGGGGGTTAATAAAGGATTAATAAAATAATGACACGCTTAAACATGTTTTAGCATTTCTTTTTCACGACTGACCTCCGAGTATTCTCCTCTCAGGCCGATATAGTACACCCTGGTGTTCTCTTCTCCAAAGTTCTTTGAGATGTGGATGGAGAGGTGCTGAACGTTGGAGAAACGAGCAATCCTGAAAGCGATGACACACAAAGGGATGCATTAAATTTAAAAAACAAAGTAGTAAATTGTGACAATTTAGATAGACATTTGTAATGGGTTGTAAAGGAAAAACGAAACCTGTTAATACAGAGTGTTGCGTTGGTGGGAGTTTGTCTTTAAATAGAACAGAAACGCATACAAATGCATTAAAGGGAAGCATACTGAGACAAACAGAAAGACAAACGGATAAATGATTCCACTTATGCTTTAAACGCTTCAGAAGATTGGATTTCACTGCATTGTCATGTCATCAAGCTCCTTGTACACCAAGCTTAATCCATTTTTACACAATTTCATTTCAAATAAATCAAGAGCTAATCTGAAAGTCTTCAAATTCTCTTAAAGATTACACAGAAATTTGAAAAACTCAATTCTGTTACATCTAAGCCAATAAAAGGTACTTTAGAGAGTATTCCACAAAATCAGTCTTATCTTCAGGCTTTGTCAACAGTCGGATGGTCGGGGCAATCAGTGTCCAGCTAGCAGCCACAATTTAGGGAAGGTGTACCAACAAAACCAACAACTAAAAGCAGCAGAAAACTAAAGAACAAGTCTACAGCAAGTGTCCACACAACATCATAGAGAAGCTTAAATGGCAGAAAGTTGCTCAGGTGATTAAACGTGGTTAATTCTCTCACTTTGTCGGGTACTCCAGCTCAGCGGTGGGGTCTCTGTTGAGTCTGAAGGCTTGTTCAGGTTCTCTGCCAGTGTCATCGAAGGACATGTGAGGGATGTTCTTGTACCTGGAGAGAAAAATGATTTCATGAAATCGCTGCCCTCTAGTGAGAGAAGATGGAGAAGTATTTTATCAAAGTTTCTAGCAGGTTTTCATTTATTTTTATTAAAAATAAATAATTCAACACTCAAAAGGATTTCAAATCAACACTTTCTTTTTGTATAATGGCGACAAGTAATTTATAAACAAAATGTGGGGTGTTCTGGGGGGTAAGTCCCCAGTTCAAATCCAGATCGGTTCAACCTTGCCTCCTGAATAGAGATGCCCCAACTCTTTCCTCTACAGTAAATATGAATTTTGATGAAAAACCACAGCAAAGGGTCCTACATTTTTATATGGTTGGACTTGGGAACTATACTGTGCACTAGTTAATTCAATTCATAGTTTAAGCCCAGATCAAATGTACGTTGAAGAGTCTTGAACACATTGTCTTCAGTGATTGTGTTGTGTTGAATGTCTGAATCCTTGTTTCTTATTTTAAATATTTGTTCGTGTTGCAAATTAAATAGCTTTGACGCAAGAAAATTGTCTGACGTGACTGACAATAAAATGTTATTGTACCTTACGCACCTCGTATTTCATATTCTGTGACCGTACCAAAATTCACTAACATAATAAAGGTGGTATCTACTGCAATTCGTATTCAGTTGGATTTACTTTATCCAGATACCTTCCCCTTTTTGTTTGGGTCAGAGGGAATGATAGTAAATGATAGTAAATGTTCTATTATGAACATTTAATTAAATTTCTGTCTCTCATAAAAGAAAAGTTACATAAAAGCATGTGTATCCTGCCAATTATAGTTCTTAGAAAGAAAGGAGTGCAATGGGTGCATCTCCCTGATCAAAGAAGCAGTGAACACTCACAGTCGAACCTCAGCTGGATGAGAGTCGTCATTTTCTCCAGAGATAATGATGCCTTTCAGCTTCACGCTGCCTGTAAAACTGGAAGAGATGACACATTGATATTCAATGCGATCTTTGCCAAAAGAGATGGCAGGACAAAAAAAAAAAAATAGAACGCTGAGAAAGACAACAAGCTGTCACATGAAGATGACTGGTGACTAAGGGAAAAATGAAAATACAACCACAAACATATTGGAAATTACAGCAAATATCATACAGTTAATCCTATTAGTATTTGTATTATTTTAGAAACTTGTTAGCAACTTAAATACACATTATATGATTATAAAAACATATGTGTCATCTAAAAATATATACTTTGATAAAATAAATTATGATGAGTTCAGGACTTACGGGATGTTGAACAACAACTCTTCATCTGCGTCGCTCTCCACATACTAAGTGAAAAAAGACAAAAAAGAGTGAATACAGTATTAATAGAGATGCAGCGGCAATTAAACACACCCTACATCATCAGATTTGGATACATGTCTTACTGGGGTTTTTTTTTTTAGGCCTATTGATGCTTGTATTAGATCTGGGCATTATCCCCGAGTCTGACATTTTAGAGACAAAATGAGTTTTTCATCAATAAAAATAAGCACCTTTTTATTAGCAAGTATCTGTTCATTTATTTTACGTGTCATTCTACCAACATTTGCCACATTGTGATATACCAGTGTGTCATTAATGTTCATTTTAAAGCCATGTTTGATTTGGTTTAAAGAATCAAAGTGAAAAAGAAAGGGCCCCTCTGAGTAATATATTAGATTATAGGATGTTAATGATGCACCAACGGAAAGAGAGCTGCAACTAACTTGTATTTATACATTATGTTTGATTTCAAATTGTATTTTGAAAAGTAACTATTGACAGGCTAATACTGTAGTGGCTGTATCTGAACAGCAGGGCAGCATTGTATGTAACATACAAAACTATCCCAAGTAAGTTCTTGGTCATTTTCAAGTATTTTGATCTTTCCTATTACAGTAAACAACAGACCAGGCTCCAGCTGTAGCCTCATGCCCTTTGAAAGTTGAACCTGTACGCAGCTTCACAGCGAGGCTCCGCTGCAACAAGCCCAAAAACCTGCAACCTCACCCGTAAACCTTCCATCTGTCTGTCCCGGACATAAACAGGATGGCTGGCCGGCGTAGTGGCTTTGTGTGTCCGTTACCTTGTCCCGCTCGTTGCGCTGGTCCCACGGTTTGAACACCAGCTTCCCGTCCCCGTCTCTGCTCTCATTCAGGCACTGCATCTTCTCCAGGTCGATCCTGCGGTACAGTCCGTACTCCAGGCCCCTCTCCGCGGGCTCATGCTCCCCCTCACACCCGCAGCCGTGACCGTGACCATGGCCATGACCGTGTCCAGACATCGTGGAGCTTAAACTCGCTGCTTTCCCTAATTATTTAGAACTAGAAGTAGTTTACTGCCAATGCGTGTTTAGTGTGTTTTCAGAAATGAACTGCGATCAGCAAGTTTTACTTGGCCTCTTAAAGCGAAGTGGGGCTATGAAGGTGGTTCCGGTTCAGGAATTTCAAAATAAAACAAGCAGTTTGTCGCTAGTGAATGAGCTGAAATCTAAACATTGAGTTGCCTGGATTAATATCGAGACAAAGAAGCATAAGAACATACAACGCCAAAATATCATCTATGGCTATGTATGTCCTGTCAGCATTGATTTCTTTGTCATATTTGTATTTACAACATACCGAAAAATAAATATATCTATATTATAATATTTTATGAACCCACACATCTTTTCACACACTTGTGAACATAATATTCCTATGTATTCTTTACATTTAAATATTGTTAGACATTAGATGAAACAAATATCAAATGCTGAACTTCAAGATTCACATTTCTTTTACCGGTACTAACAACTGTATCTTGTTTCTGTTTCTTTAGAGTACATCATTGAACACACTGTGGCCATTTTTAACATTGAACCATGTATTTAATGGCCAGACATTTTATTTGGAAGGGGAAAGGAAGTAATTTTCTACAACATTGTAGCCACTTCATCAGTGAACAACAAACCACCAATCACAATGCATGTCGGCTCTCTGATTGGCTTGCATCTCTTACCACCAAAAGTCAATACTGTCGTACTGTCGTAAAATAAAAACCCTGAACATGGTCTGCCTTTATTCAAATAAATCCATGATATTTAGGTAGTCAAGTAAAGCTACAAGCATATGTATCAAATGTATACTTTAAGAACCAAAAGTAAAATGGCCTATTTCAGAAAAGCTGTACTATATGTTCTAGTTATTGCTTTACAATTATCAATGCATTAATTGTCACTTTTATGTGGCAGCAGATATAGGTTTCATTATATTTGATTAAAAAATATATTCCCTGGTATTCCTTTTATCTTTATTATTGTTTGTTAATGTATTAGTTTATATTTTGATTCAAAACATTTCAATCTGCAAATGAACTTGCTGTCTTATAAAAGAAGTGTAGGAAAGAGTCAACATTTTGGCTCAGAAATGTAGTGCAGCAGGATTATGAACTAGCATACATTTGCAAGTACTCAATTATATTGTTTTCAGAGTTGAATCTTTCATAAAAGTTAAGGCTGAATATGGTGAAAAGTAAAATGAAAGAAAGCGTAATTTTAACAATTCTTAAATTACTCTACTCGGCAGGATACACCTCAATGTTAAGAGATATTTGAAACGAAGGGAAAACACAAGATTTAGTTTTAATTGTTAATAGATGCCACATTGCATGATTTAAGATTGTGAACAATATTATACAGTAAAAATACAGTGTACCTCCAGTGCAGACTTTTGGAATATAGAGAGAGAAAGAAGATCATAACAAAGCATTGCAGATGTGTGCTTAATAAAACACCACAACAAAAATGAAGGGCAAAAGTCAATTTTAATAAAAATGACCATATAACATTTATTAAAATCTAATAAAATTGCAATTTTTAATCTAATTCCATTCGGGCCCATGTTGTGGGGTACCAGGTCCCAGTGTTGAAAATAAATACATCTCATCATCATGTTGTAGAAACTGAAGCTGCAGACGTCCTATTAACTAATTTCCCCGTTGTTGTGTTTGCTTGTTCTTCTCGTTCTCCTGCAGTCTCTTCAGCTCCCACTCAAGCTATTCGTCACAGTGAAGCAGATATAAACAACAGGGACACACACATTCAACAGCAGGAAAACATGATCTGAAGCCACAGGAGGGTTAACAATAAGTCTACAATATGTGTGTGTTTGTGTGGGTAGTTGATTGATATCATTTAAGCCCTACACATAAAGAAACATTTAAATATACATGTGTTTGTTTGATTTCAAAAAGCAGGGTCTTTCACAAGCCAGTTTTTCTCTCGGCTGACGTGCATCATGCATGCCATTAAGATTTAAAAAAGGTATGTAAAGTTTTTCCTCATGTAGTGTACCATTTGATCAAGATTAAAAGTAACAAACAGCTAATCTTTAAACATCTAAGAATCAGTATTGTTTTCTGTCCCATGAAGAATAGCTTGCTATTTTAGTTGAAGGAGAATGCTAATTTTTGTTACGTAAGAAGATTATTCCACTCCCGCATGTGATGTGTATGCTAAACTGTGAAGCTAAAGCCAATAGCTGGCTAACTTAGCATAAAGACTGGAAACAGGAAAAAAACGCTAGCATGTTAGCAAAACCCTACCAACACATATAACGCATAGTGTTTAATAGGTTTCTCAGTTTTTCAATATGTACAAAAATGTGTAGATTCTTACTAACTTTACTATCTTTGTAAAGAGCAAGGCTAGCTGTGTCCGACCCGTTTCCAGTAAGCCCGCTAAGTTAGACTAACCCTCTCCGGGTTCTTGCTTCATATTTAACATACAGTCATGACCGGTATCAATCTTTTTGTTAACTAGCAAAAATAGTGTTTCCCAAAAAGAGTGGAGCTATTCCTTTTAAAAAGGTTGTTGGAAAACAAGAAAAAGTAACAGACTGTGTTTGCAGGTGCGGGTTTGTGTGTGTCCTTTGCGTTTGGTAAAACGATGGTGACGTTTTCACACAAATGTCAAACCTATTGACGATCATTTCAATAAAAAAACTAACCATTTCATAACCAATACTGAAAGTTCCTATGATATGTTTGGTGGGTAGAGATGGTGTGCATGTCTGTGCTTCCATATGTGTGTCTGTGTGTGCGTTAACATGTATGTGTGTGTGCAGGAGTCTTCATTAAAATGTTGCTCAACTTAAATATAAAATTAAAAACACAGTTGGAATTGATAAAATACATTCAGTCTCTTTCACACTATCGGCGGGAGAATCTGTTCTTGAAAGCTTTGATAGTTTTGGCCATCATTGGGGCGATTTCTGCGAAGGGAAAGAAATGGTTGTGAGATTTTAAAATAACTCAAAACATTATTATGTCGCTCTTAAAGATCCTGAACTCAAAGCCCTTAATACAAACACTTACTTTTGACCTGTGGCTTGTCCTTGGCAGCAGGTCCTGCTCCTCCTCCTCCTCCACCACCTGCTGCAGCTGCTGCTGCTGAGGAGCGGGACGCACTGCTGGCAGAAGGGTTAAATTGGGAGGAAGAGGAGCGCATCGATTCTCCAGAGTAGTTTATGGTGGCTGGTCTTATTCTGAAATACACAGAAAGGGAATAAAGTATGTGACTGTGCTGAATGTTATATCAATTCCAAAAAAGAACTGGCAAAATCTCAAAGCTTTTTGACCTTTTCGCCAATCTTTAACCACTTTTTTGCAGTTTTCCCTTCCTGCTGAGGGTGGCTGTACAAATTGTAAAGCTTCTTGGTGCAAATATGTGTGCATACAATAAATGATGGACTTTAATTCCAATTCCTATAGGGTTTGAAACTAATGACTAGTTATATTATTAATTGCCAATGTGTTTATTTCTTGCAATTAGCAGATTTATCAATAATCTTTCAAATGTAGAAACAGTAAATTCCCACATTTTAAAAGCTGATAACAGTAATATTGTCATTTATTTATGCTCTGTTAATTAACATTAACAATACATTTATTATCAAAATGGTTGACAAGTAATTTCCTGTGGATTTGAAGAAAAATGTCTCCCAAGATGAACTGTAAATAAGGCTTTGGAAATCTCTAAAAGTTATGTAAATATATCTTATTCTCACTGCAACACCACTGTCATAAACCTGAATGAAAAATATAATACACTGGCTGAGACTGACTTAATGGGTGCAGCTGCTGCGGTGGAGGAGGCTGAAGAACCGCTGATGGTGCCGAACTTCTCCTGGCGGCGGCGGACGTCACGCGGTGGCTTGGCGACAGAATTCACAAACGCCATCTTTACCTGCCGCCCTGCCAGGACAAACACAACACTCACACTCAAACATCCAGACACCTTAACAAATACACTTTAACATCAAACTTTCCTTTTTTAGAGAAAGGAATAGAAAAAGGCTTGGGTTGCGCACATTACTGTCATGATTTCTTTCATTTGATTTATTGTATTGAAGTTGTACCCATTTGAATGTATTAACCACTTATTTTTCTCTCTTTACATTTGAATATTTAATTCTGTTTTATTGATATTTTCTGAATCATTTACTCTATTTTAAAGTTGTAAAATAAATGTTTGATTGCATTTCATTTGTATATTATATACATATAAATGATATTAATCTATTCAGTTGTTTTTATTAGTGAAGCACTGTACATTATTGTATTTAAGTTGTAAAATTCGGATAAATATTTAAAGTTGCGCTTTTAGTTTTATTAATATTTTTTTAAACTTTATAAAATCACAATTTTTTCTTGTCTACATTTTTTTAATTTCTATTTCAACTGTCTTCACTTTGGCCTTATACTTGTCAGTGATCTGTTAAGTACTTTGAACTGCATCACTAAATGAAAGTGTATTAAAAAAGGGCTTTCTCAAATAAAGTTTGATTTATTGATTGCTGCTCATTTTGTCCCAGAGCTTCGCCTACCTTTTGGCTTGTTGGCGTGGGCGGATGAGATGTTCTGGGTGAGCATCCTGAAGCGCTCCTCGCGCTCATCGTGCAGCCTTAGGTACATTTCCCTCCACGACTCGTATTCCTGAGGAGACTCGCGCTTAAAGTCGCGCTGACAGTGACGCATCCACAGCTCGTCGGACTCCTCAGTAAACCACTGAAGCAGAGGGGAACAAAATCAATGAGCCATTAGTATTCTAAGGCTTCTAACACATTGTGCTTATCGTTCTTTGGTTTATTCCTCTTGTCTGATTGTAATAGTTATTTTGGCCTTTTTTCCAACCTAAAGTCAATTCATAGCTCCATCTATCTGTAATTAAATACAGTACTTTCTGAGGAAATATGGCAATGTATTTCTAATGTAATGTAACTAATCTCCACTTATATTCAATTTCTTTATAAAATATACTAATACAATGTAGAATTGCTCAGACTGCATTGTTCTAAAGTAAAAAGAAAGCCACATTTATGCCGAATCTATCTAGATGTAGGCTCTGTGGAATCCTTTTCTTTAATTATATTTTTGTACCACCCTTTAAATGTCTCCTCCCTTACTTGATACAAGTTCTTTGTGTGCTTATACGTCCTTAATATTGAGTTAAATGTATCAAGCTGTCCGTTTAATTTTATTTTGTATTGCTTAAACAACAAAAAAAAGTGCTTTAAACATAAATGTTGGCAGTCAGTCTGTCTCGTCCACCCATAGACGGAGCATTACACAAAGGAAGGTATTAAGTGGATGACGGACCTCACAAGTAGGCTACAGAAAGACAAACATCTCTGTGTGTGTGTTACCTGGTTGCTCTGCTCGATGCGGTACAGCTGCTCAGGTGTGCATCGCTCCAGCACTGGCTCCAGGATCTCAAAGGGCACTCCTCCAACCTCAGCAATGGCTGAAGCAAACAGAAGCAGAGAGAGTCACGTCTTTGCAGCATGGTCTGTTTGCTTTAACCAGCCACTTACCCAAAGACTACATCCAATATGATAAGGAACAATGCCACAACATCCGTTCTGATTTGTCTAAAGTCTTGACTACTACTACATTAGGTAAGTATGTAACACTAGAAATTTCATTTCTTATTTATTGAAAAATCCCACTTCTATCTATAATATACACAGACATATTTTTACACGTTATATTTAATCTACATTTACACTGCATATGTTTGAACATTTACAACACACTGTAAGGTCCCCTGAGACAAATGTAAAAAAGTTATATTGGGCTGTATGAATGTACTTTGATTTGGGAGAACAATTTTTAATATGTCATAAAATGTTTGTATCAGGATAACTAAATATATTATAAAAATAAAAAAATATCCCATGTATCTAAAAACTTTTTTTTAAATAGAGCTTAGGGTAAGCCTAGAGAACTTTTGAACTAAAATGTTTGCAGGCAAAACTGAATTGAGATGGGCAGTGATCCAGAGGAGTATATATTGACTTTGTGAAGTAAGTGTGAAAACACTTTCTGTTTATCTTTAAGGTGGTGAGCCGCACCTCTCAGGCACATCTATAACAGTTTCACTTATTGTTTCTCTCTAGTAGAACTTCATGAATAAATATGTAGTGCTTACTGTATGGTATACAAGTTTGTGACAGCAGGGAGAGTCTGCAGGCGCTCTAGTGCAACTGAGTGTTTCCTAGCTTTGTTTCTCTTGAACACAAAATACACTCACAGTCGATGTTGTTCTGCAGCACGCGGATGCACTGCTCGTACAGAGTCATCATCCTGGGCAGGTAGGCGGTCTTTGATCCAGAGTAGACCACCATCTTAGAGTTGAATCTCTTCCCTGTGAAGCCGGAATCCTCTTCGTCATTGCAGACAGGAACTGAGGGTAGAGAAGGGACTAAGAGTCAGACAGTGTGACACACAGCAGGGCAGCACGAACTCTTAAAGATACGGTGACACTGACAAGAAGGAAAAAACAAGAAGCCCTAGATTAAAATTTGCACAAAAGCAGAAATTCACTGGTACAAACATCAAGGTTACAATCAGGTATTTGACACCCAGATTCTGAGCGGATCACAAGCTTCACCAACACTTTACCATAGATAGAAAGCATAGGTTTTTAAGGTGTATTTTGGCTAACTGACGTTTTACCAAATGAGCCTGGGAGAAGCAACATCCAGAAAGTGTTGGGTTGTATCACCATTTACTTTTAAAGAAACTATTCTGTAAACAGTCAAATTAAACGGGTATCTAAAATGCTTTTTACTTGCATATATTTTTATATTCTTTCACCTGTTGTCTTTAGTTAATTGTTAAAATTATTACGTTTCTTGTCTCCAATTCTATTTTCCTACTGAACTTCATTGCAATTTGTGCTATTTACTTCCATAGTACAAACTTACCGTTATCTTTGTTATTTATACTACCAGACTCACTTTATTCCATTTTATTTCCAATAGGTATTCTTGAGCTGGGATTAAGACTGAAAAACTGAAAATGCCTTGTATAGTAGCTTTCTTTTTGTGAACATACATCTTTTAAATAAAAAAGAAACCCTGTCAACCACATAATTGACCTAAATATCAACTCTCCCTTGAAGAAAATGGAATCCTCTGATCCCTTTCCACACTTACAGAAACCAGATTTCTTTAACATGACATTAAAGACAGATGGTAAGGAGAAACGGCACAACGTTACCCTATTCCTTCCACAGAAGGTCAAACATGACTAAAGCTTGTTCAGCATAAAAGAAAAAGAGGAAACTGTGAAGAAATACATGACCAAGAGAGAATCTGTTTAAAAATAGATTATATTAGGATTAAGATGGACAAACTATGAGTTCCTAAAGCTATGGAATGATGGTCCCCTTAATGGTTAAGAGGAATGGTGTTTCAAATACCAGACATGAAGCTGTGAAGGGAGGGCGTTACCTTTCCGTCTCTGAGGGGACAGCGGGGTGACGTCGAGGGAGGGCAGAGGTCTGTAGTTGGGCTGAATCGCTGGCAGAGGAATCTCAGGGAGAAGTGCAGGGATCTCAACCACCTGCAAACAAAAACCAATCAACATCAACAGGATCAGAAAACAACTTTTCAAAATAAAGGTTTCGTATACAGGGGATAATAAATAAAAGCAAATTCAAATTAAGTGGCACAGAATAGCAAGGATATGATGAAACAATTAGTTTGAAATAGGTTTTAAGATTTCTTTACAACAATATGGCGATATCCTTCTTCTGTCCCGTGTGATGTAATCCCTAATGCCCTAAAGCTCCTCATCCAAATCCATCTGTTGATATTTAACCAATAGGCTCAATTCAGGGCAACAACTCTTCAAAGTCTGTGTGCTTACAGTTATATGGTGAATTAAATCATGAGTATTTCCCCATTGCAAATTTTATTGCAAAAGACTACTATGATTAAGTCGGCACTAATTTACGGTTTTTTCCCTCACATTTTTCCAACTTTTATCTCATGAATTCTCTCGTTATTTTGTGTTTTTAACCAACACTATCCGTTGCATGTCTTTGTATATCCCATAATCCTTCACAGTGAGATACACTTCTGGTGCTACAAAACAAAAACATCTGTGCCGTTGGGCTTTAGGTTCAAAAAAGTTTTTTCAACACCACATGGCCTCATCGGCATCAAAACATGGAGGGTTTTAATTTAAAGCTGCAAGAACCGGTGTACTATATAAAATAGTCAGTAGCAGGAAAAAAATATATTGAAAATCTCTTCAAAAAGCACCGATTATTTTTTGTTTGGTTGCTGGAAGCTCCAATGAAAGGATTTGATGCTTATATTTTGCCATAAATTATATATTTTATTTAAGGTAAGGACTGTTGGTCGAATATAACAAACCATCCGACTAAATCACCTTGAGCTGTTTTAAGTAATAACTGAATCTTCTTGCATTTTATAGATCAGAGATAACTATTATTCAAAGTAAATCAACAATGAGAAAAATTGCTAGTTGCATTCCTATTTTGAAATACTTCTAAAAAATGCATCCCCATATTCTCGGCAGCTGTTATTACCCTCTTGCGTTTTTCCGTTGGAACCGAGCCTGAGTGTGGCCTCTTGGTGCTCTGTGTGCCGTTAGCCTTGCTCCCTTTTGATGAAGAGGAGGAAGAGATGGGGGCGGGGGGAGGGGAGCGTGAGCGATGGGAGGACGACGTGGAGGAAGAGTGGGATGGTCGCCTGTGTGAGGAGGCTGAGGATGATGAGGGCTTCTTCTTCTTCTTTTTGACGGGCGTTGGGGCGTCATATGTGAGGAAAGACTCAAAGGACATGGGGGGAGTCTCAAAGTCATCCTCTTCCTCTTTGGGCGGAGAGTCCTTCAGCGCCCGCGGTTGCCCTGGAAACACAAATGGAAAAGTTAGGGATGCAGTCAATCATGGGAAATATGAATTATATTTGAATTATATGAGTTTAAACCCTTCTGAACAGACTTTGGGATGTCAGCGTAGTAGGCTTTCACGATAAAAAGTGACCGGTTCCTCTGCTGTAGCCATTGTTGTTTACGTGAACTAAAAATGCTAATGGACACGGAAGTGATTCCTAACGGTTCCTGGCGTCACACTAGCCATGCCCATATAGCTCTAGTGCTAGCCAAAAGAGGCGCGAGTGTCACATAGTGGCCCGACGTAAACAGTGATGTCATGACGCGGCACCAGTCAGGCTCTGGGCGGTGGAAATACAACTGGGGCTAAAAAGAAGAGCACTAGCACGGAGCTAGAACTGGAACTGGTTTGGTGGGAAAGGGGCAATAGTGACATTACGGAAGTAAACAAAGGAGTCCACTTATAAATAAATTGTATTATTATTAAACATTTTCCGTTTATTATATAAGCCAACGAAGAGCAGAAATGTCGACATCTTAGAAAATAGTTACTGGGCCACCAGATAGCTCAGTGGTTAGAGCTGGCGGCCTATATGCAGTTTCCACTGCCAAGTAAGCGGGTTTGATTCCTGAGTCCATTAAGCATGTCATCCCCTCTATCTCCCCCTTTCAATTCTTCTTCTGTAATAAAGGCCCTCTCTGGCCTAAAAAATACCTTTAAAAAAAGAAATAGGAATGTTTAAATGATTAACAATTTGTAATCGTTTTAGCCATACCTTAGAGATTGAAGATAAAAGCGAACACACATCAATAAATAAGAATTGGGTAACTTCCTGTCAGAGGTCACTTAACAAACAGATTGTATCTCAAGTAGTAGTGCAGGAAGTTGCACATTTTGTACGTGATGAAACAGAAACATGTTGCAAAGTTACACAACAAAGAAATATCATTATCGTATAAAGGTTTATGAAATGCAACTGCATTGTAAGCTTTGTGCTAACAATTCCTGCTCTGCACCAAAACAAGAGACACTGTTCAGTGGCTGTAAATTACTCATCTCTGTTTTCCGATCATGGGCAAGTGCAATGTCACTGTATAAATACTGCATAATAAATAAGTGTATTTTGTTGTTATCTTTAACCTTAAGGAGATCCTTGGCTCTTCAATTAGTGTTTTCTTGTATTTTTGAATGTCATTTTGTGGTTTCTTTTCTTTCTTTTGTTTTATGTAAAGCACTTTGAATTGACTTTCGGCTGAAATGTGCGATGTAAACACTTCTGTATACAATCTATACATGTAGAGAGAAAAATAAGCTTTTGCTATTCCTTAGCTATCTCTGGTGTCAACATTAACTTCTATCAAATACAACCTCCTCCATTAATCAGACTCACCGTCATCTCCTCCTTTCTTCTTCTCCTCCCTCTTGCCCTCATGTGTGGTGGACTTCCTGCTGTGCTTCGCAGACTTCTGTACCGGACTCTGCTGTCGCTCTCTGTCAGCGCTGCGTTTCTTCCCTTCATCGCCTTCTCCTCCTCCTCGCTCACTACTCATATCTGCATGGCGTTGCCGCCGCTCCTCGTCTCTGTCCCTGTTTCTGTCGCTGTGGGAACCGTGATGGTGGTTTTTGATTGGTTCTTTGTTTGGTTTGACGTGGCGGACATCTTTGCGAAGAGGAGGAGGAGGAGGACTCGGCTCATGCTCGGGTTCAGGTTCAGGTTCGTGCTCCGGGCTTTCGTATTCGTCTGACTGGTAGCCTCCCCGCCGTGGAGGGGTGTACTGCTCCTGGTGAGGAGGAGAGGGCGAGTAGTTTGTGTGATAGCCTCTCTCCTCCTCCTCCTCCTCCTCTCTCTTCTTCTTCTTCTTCCATGTAGGAGGGCTCTTCCTCAGGGGAGGGCTCCCGGGTGCGTCTGTGGCCTCCTCCTGCCTCCGGGGCTTCAGAGTTATTGTGTGAGCGTGGAGCCTCATTGACGTGGCTGTTGGTGGGTCTGAGGTAGAAACAAACACAGGGGTTGAAAACATGTCATATTAATATTTCATTTTCCTTTTACTCAAGAAGCGTAGAACAATAAATCCCAACCTGGAAGTCCAAAGAAATGCGTGCCGGCACAGAGACAATTAACAGAATAGGAAAGCTTGAAAAAGTAACAACACAAAACACAAATTACTTTGATTTGTTTTTTATTATCAGATAAATTGACCTCCTTAGGCCTGTAATAGGTTGAAAAATAATCAGCAGTGAAAAAAAAATCTATTTCTTTCAGGAGACAATGCCCAATGTGGCCATATGTTTTTAATTTTAAATCCAGCCAAAAATGTTCCACTCCTTTTGATAGTCCTATTTTTGGTAAATTGTCTTTTTCTTCTCTTACGGTGTTTTGTGTATGCACCATAAATACCAAAATAAATTCCTTGTTTGTGTAAACTACTTGACAATAACATGCAGTTTACAGGGACATGCACTTCTCCACTCCTCACTGCTGTTTGTTTGTGCACTCTCAGATATGCAGAACTCACTTCTCTGTAGACTGAGGAACCAGTTTCTTCCATTTGCCAACCAGGCCTTTTGCCACCTCTCCAGCAAGTTGGTGTTTCCTAAAAGAATTCACAGTCTTCCCCACTCCAGTTTCCTACAAGAGAAAGCAGAGGAAAGTCAAAACATGCAGATATAATTATTTATTTAACAACACAGGCAAAGTTAATAATGTTTATATTTCCAGCTGGTATCATATCTTTGGCAGCCGAGTGATCTAATTGGATAACTGTAAATTGCGCTTGAAAGAAAGTAGAAAACTGACTGAGAAAAACATTGTTATCTCAAAATAATTTTCAACAAAAGGTCAAATTCCTGCACAATACAAACGCTGGGTCATTACATTTTCGATGGAGTAGTGAGTGATTATGTAAGAGCTCCTTCCCAAACTGGTTATCTACTGGTCAGCAGCGTTACTTTTTGGGTGGGTCTTTTTTTGTTCAGAAATCAGGAGGCTCCTTACCACCAGTATGTCCACTGTCATGGGAAGTTCCCCCAGTCTTTTCAAAGTCTTCAGCAGCTGAAACACAAGAAAAGATTTCAGGGGACTCAGAAGAGGTCTGTATATTGTGTGTATTATCAGTGGTGCCATTACATTTGTATTATTGAAGATAATAAATTAAATGCTATTCTTCATTTAAATATTATTAAAGAGTAAAAGGTTTAGAGGGTTTTAATCTGGCTTTAGATATTCTAGTTTTTGAGCTTTGATCGTTGTTCATTGACACTGTTTTTTCAACCTTGCTGTTTACCATGTTATGTTTACTTTTATTTATTGATTTTTAATATGTTCTCTTGTTATTGGTCATGTTAAGCATTGCATATGTAGTATGTGAATCTACTCACATCTGCTTATAGTACACATATATATATATATATTATACACATCTGCCATATGCATCTGTCTATACCTCCTCATTCAACAGTGTAAAGTATTTAAATTACTGTACAGTGTATTTAAATACTTTCAATGTATTCTACATATGTATACATTTCATATCCTTAAATCTTTATTGTTGTTATTGTTAATATTCTTCTCTCTTTTTGCACTATTTTATTTATCTTATTTGCACCATGTATGTTGAGTTGTTGGAGGAGCATGGGACATAAGATTTTCATTGCCAACATATACGCTGTATCTGCTGTGCATATGACCATAAAACCTTGAAACCTTGAAGCACTTTGTGGATGCATCTGCTACTGTGCGTAACATAAATACATAAAGTTGAGTAAAGTTACAATACCTATATTCTCTGAGCATTGGTAGATAAAAAATAAATGAACAAAGGTTGCTGATTATTAGGGGTTGAAAATATGAAAGTATATATGGTGACATGAATACAAATTAATACCAATTAATATCCCTTTATTATCTCTGGGTGTATGTTATCAATCATAAGTCAACAAGCAGGACGGCTCAATGCATCATGTTTATATGATTTTGGCCTTAATGTCATGACATTTCATTTATAAGGTAAATTAACTGGTTTATCCAAAAACTGACATTCTGTCTCTTCTTTTATCCATAAACACATTTTTTACAGCTAGGAATGAAACTTTACAACCCCATCTTAAGTTCTTCCTCAGCGGAAGGATTTGGGTCAGTTGTCATGGACGACCACCTGTTATCAAACTGTTATTAAAGTTCAATGGTAAGGGTCACATGGCAACAACTGAGCCATCTCCATGACAGTAGAGCCCAACTCCATCTGCTGCCAAATTAAAGAAGGATATGTAGACAAAAGCAATGAGGCTAAGAGATTATTTTAATGTCAAACTTTCTGGATACATATTCAGAAAATGTTCTAAAAATGTATTTATTTTTTAAGTTGGTGCTTTCATGCTAAATTATTTTATATGACTGTTTTACTATGTGAAGGTCAAGTAAATTACATTTTATTAAATTAAAAAAACAACCCCCACAAAATGATATTGATATTGTGAAACACACCGTGAGAAAGGATTTGATCTTTCTTGCCCAATTTGGAATTTGAAAGTCTCAGTCGCAGCTAAATAAATGTACAGTAGAAATTCATTCATTCAAGCTACTGCAAATATGTTACTTGCTTAAGTTTTGTTTTGCAGATTATATTTGTCTATCTTTATTTTTTTGGCCTAGCTGTTGTAAATGTCAACTGTTCCAATTAAATCAAAACACTTTAAATTAGTTGTTTCATATCATATATAATAAGTTAATATATTTAAGGTTCAGACTGATAAAAAAAAACATTTTAAGACCTTAGACTAATGGGCAGATTAATCAATAGTAAAAAATAATAATACTTGCAGCCCAATGCACGTCACAAACAGTTTGTCCACGTTTTAATTGCAACCACTATTCTCTCTTCAGCGTGATTTACGTCAACATTAAAAGTATGTGTGGAATCCCTTTGTTCACATTATGTCCTATAAAAACAATCACAGCAGACGAAACTACACCTGCTTTATACCCGGAGGTTAAGGAGCTCTTCCTGCCTGTAGTTGACAGTAAAGAACTGAAACCTGAGTGTCTGTCTGAACAGTAGCATGTAGCAGCCTGTATCCTCATGGAGACTGTATAACGTGGCCTAACGGGTCCGGGCTGTAGTCAAAATCACTCTGCTGTGATTTCCACATTTTGAAAAGCAAACCATGTTGCAGAGCACAGAGTATAAATTCAGTTTTCTAAATCCCACACGCCATGACTGCTTTGTTTTGGGAGGTTACATTTGAGGATGAAAGTAAACAAAGGGGTGTTCGGACATTGTTAATTGTCCTTTATCCGCTTTTAATTGTACACATTTTATCACTCAAATCCCAGTGCAGTGATGCACAGCTACTATTTATCATATCCCAACATTTGTGAGCTCACATTACAGGCCTGGAGTCGGTGTAACTGTCAGTACTTTCCGCACTAACGTTGGTTAGCTAGAAGGCTAACGGCTACTCTGGCCCTGAGTTTCTTCACATTATAAATTACGTTGCGTTTGATGTTATTATTTTAAATAACAGATATATTGTCTATGAGCGGTATTTAACTCAGATGACATGTGTTAATTCTAGCTAAAAGCCGACGTTAAATAACTGCATTTAAACAAGTTAAAAACCCTTAATTGTCGTGACGTTTCACATGATGCCTTCACAGGCTGCTGGAAATACTGCCGTTCTATAGTGTCCACTTTTTATTATTTTATTAAATCTGTTTAGAGAAGTATTGTTCTGAAAGGGATCCTTCATGGCTTTAAGATATTCAAAATGCACAAATATCAAAAGTTAAATACACTGACATGTATATCTCTTCAATAAGATCAAGTTTTAACTAAGTCCCTTCTGCGACACTGATTTCGCAAATGTAATATTTTTTTAAGTATAGGAAAGTACTTAGATAACTCCAATCACATGTAAATATAATATTGGATTGGTTAAAAATACACTCATTTGTTAATCTTTTATCTGAGATTCATTCTTTTGATTTTCTTCTACAGATCTGTAAAAAGAATGATCTTAGTGCTAAAACTAGTCAGTGTATTATCTGATAAAGAGTTATTAGCCTATATATTTACTTTCAACCTCAAGAAAGTTGTGCCATTTGGGATTGCGTTTAATAAATACATATATCCTAACTAAGGCCAACAGAATTTAATTAAATATGTTGGCTCCAATATATTTTAGAGGTAAATATTTCACCTTTACTTCACTGCATTCAAAAACATTCGTTGGTTATCAGGATTTTAATTAATAAAATGACATCAACCAACAAATAATTAATGATGTTTTATTACTTCATGTATATTTTGATGCTTATACTTGAGCTATCATGATTATCATTCCAGTGTGGTTTGTTTACTTAAGTTGATTTTCCTTTTTACCATTTAACTACTACATTTTTTTTTTTTAAAAGGAGAAAAAAGAATTACTACAGAAAACTACTAATATGCAGTTCCAATCCAAAAGAAAAATGTGTTGCGTTATCTCTTAGGTAAAACATTTTCAGAAGACGGAGCATGAAGGCAGCCCTCAAACGCAGCATTTAAAAAACGGTTGCGACTTTCGGAGAGCTGCGGTGGCCAAGGCTCAGATTTTGGCAACAGGGGCAAAGTGTCGCATTTAGGGACGCATTCAGTGTCAAATACGCTATCTGCCCGTCTGATCGTTACCTTTCGAGGCTCCGGGTTCTCCAGGAGCCGGGACTGAAGTCTATCCACTGTTTCCAGCAGGTCCTCCGCCATGTTTACTGCTGGTACCCTGTCGCCCGGAAACTACTTCATACGAGTGGAGAAAAAAACGGAACGGTTCCGCTAGTGTAGTGACAGCTACTGAGCTCAAAAGAGGCTAAAAATGTCTTTTTTTTTTTCTTCTTCTTATTTTTACTAAAACCTTATTAATAAATACATTTACAATAAAAAAAGTTAAGACAAATTGGGTAAAGAAAATATGTGTATTCATTCGTGGTAGAGGTCGGAAGTACGTCACGGCACAGCTGACGCAGGACGCAGTGACACCTGTTGGTTTGACGTCAGTGAAAACGCTGAATCAGCATGTAGTGTAACTTACAGAGTATCCTGAAACCATAGACTGTATAAAAGCCTGTACGACCATAAATTAATTCAGAGAACTATTTCCGATGACCTAATAGCGGTGTGGAGTAGAAGTATTAACTACCATAACATGGACATACACAAGTACTTTTAATTATAAATTATAATTCCCTCAAAATATACTGATAGCACTTCAGTAAAAGTACTTAATAATAGAAGTATTACACATATTAGTGCTGAGATAAAGATCAAATGTATTTATCCCAAATTGGGAAATGTTTTCGTTGCAGAAGCATATAAAACAAAGTATTGCACATTATTAGAAATAAAAAAGAGTAGAAAATAAACAATTTTACAATATAAAAATCTCAAAATAGAAGCTAAAACAGAACAAAAAGTAAATATAAAAGTTGACTAGTAAAACACTGTTGAAAGGCTAAATTACAGCTAACACAATATAAAAATAGGATATTATTTACATTTAGTGTGCAAGAATGGAATATTAAATTAAATCTAAATGTAAACTAAATGTACTATGGAAACAAAGTTAATTGACTTGTACAGTCTAGCAAGTATTTGAAATAATGCATCCGTTTAATACAATAATATGAAATATATAACATAGGGGTGCAAGAATCACTCAGATCCTTTGCTTCGGTATAATTGGAAATAAAGTACTAAAGATACACCACAAGTATACCCTCACAAAAGCACACAAATATGCCGTCAACACACCGACATTTTTCAATCTATAATGGTATACTTATTTTTGTCCTGTGTGCACATTCCACTCAATGCAGCAAATTGGCAGAAAGACAAGGCCTTCTTTTACATTCGATACTCAAGTAAACACTTTTGGAATTATTTTATGCTGCTTAATTTAACTTTTAAATTGAGGCAATTTTCCTTTAACGGTATTTATACATTGCTCTATTTTAATCAAGCAAAGGGTCTGAATACCTTCACCACTGTAAATAGCTTTAGTAACTGTAATTACAGTGACCCATGTTCCACTTTAATTACAAGATATATTAGATCACGTGATTTGAACCTTAAAGCAGATTCTCCCTAAGAAAACTTTTTTCAAAAAAAACAGACACACAACAAAATCTAAAACCTGAAACCACAAAGGCTATGAAGGGATGAGGCGGGGTCGGCTGAGAGGAGAGACGCCTCTAATGGGATATTTTTGGAGGGGAGGGTGACAAGGAGTGCCTGTATTTGGATGTGGAGGTGGGAACTGAAAGAAGAGAGCTCGGGAGGCTTGGTTTGTTTTATAGGTTCTGGGCAGGGGGGAGTTTAATCCTACGTCACAGCTTTGGATGGGATCCTGATTTCCTTCTGATACTGACACACACACACACACACAGCACTCCGACAGAGGACGGACGGAAAGAGCAAAAAGGAACCTGTTAGAAAACAACGAAGAAAAACAACATAACCTAAAAGAAAACTGGAACAAGAAGCAGAGAAGCAAAAGGAAGGGAAGAAACTCAAGAACCAGAAGGGAGAAAGAGGTACAAAAACATACATTTACATTACAACTTGTTGAGCAAAGAAGAGCTTAAAGGAGACAAAGTTTTGTATCATAAAATCTCATCTTTCTCTTGAAGATAATCAAAATAAAAGCTTGGTTGTCATGGACATTATCATTGAATTTAAATCACAATATAAGTACATTTTCTCAAGTGCTCATGTGAAATATTGAGGTACTTGTACTTTACTTTATACTTCTTCTCCACTACATTTTAATGACAAGCATTGCAGTTTTCACTCTTCCTTATCTGGTATCTTTAGTTCTTAAAGATTTTACACAAAGTCAGGATCATTTATGGACCATCCAACATGTAGTTAATATGTTCTCTACATCCACCAGTAACATACAAATGGTGTTTCATAGTGTGCATATGCACATAAGTAATATTTAATTAATATATGACATTATAACACTCTGAAATTAGTTATTTACTTAAAAGACACTTTGCAAGTAATACCTTTTTAACTTTTTCTTCAGTTAAATCTTTAACTTGTGTATACTTAGTACTTCAGTATTTTTTACAGTACAAAGTCGTGTTGCTTCTTTTGTTTGAGAAAAATATACTGTATCACTGAGTCTTAAAAAAACACAGCGTTTGAAATTATTGTAGACATATATTTATATTTAACTGCTCAATGGAAACAATGTGAAGTAGTTGCCAGTTGCCGTGTTGATACGGCTGCAGGGGGGTGTCAGTCCTTGGCTGAAAAACACACACAAAATGCACACACACACACATACACAGTATATTTTGAGTGTGTCAGCCCCTATAAATACTCTCATGAGATAGGCAAGGAATTCAGCTGCAGTTCTGAGCGTTAGAAGTGGTGGAGAGGCATGCAGGGTGGTGTGTGTATGTACAAAATAACAGAACCACTATAATACACAACCCTGTTGGTAATACCACTTCGATAAAGATCGTATTATTCAACTTCTCTGTTGTTTAGCGGTAATTTTGAAGGACTTATTTGAAAAGCAACTAGTCAAGAAGATGCCTTCAACTTTGCGTTTTTGTGTCTATTAGCTCATTGTTTTGATTTTACAGCAACTTGGTGTACTCTTATCGCTCTGATGCCATCTTTTTTCGGAATACAGAAGGTAGCTTCTTTAAGGGAAAGACCTCTTAAAATCTGCGTGACACTATCTGCTTATCACCTATAGCATTTAGCAGCTAAAGACTCAGTGCTGAAACCCAGCAAATATTTAGCATTTTAGCACAAACGGTGTCTTTGTTAGGTTTTTTTTATGCTATTTTGATTAGTTGCCTGAAAATAAAGTATGTGGTTGACCCAGGATAAAGAGAGTATAACCTTTTGTTCTAGGACTTTAAATACTTCAGTACCCAAGTTAAGTGATGATGACCTTTAAGACATTTTGTTTAGTTTGTTTCTAGCCTAACATTAGCTTTTTACTTCGGAGATGTATTTTGGCTTCAAAAATCATAAAAGTGGTTTTCATTGGTGAAGAATCATGTACTATATCATACATACCAAATCCAACAGAGAAATACCATTGGATTTGTGTTGTGCATGATGCTACCTTCTGGTTTGGCCTACAAAAGTATGTCAACAGTGCAGTGCTCAGGATTTGGTAGAGACAGAAAACAGAACAAAAAAGTTAATATTGAACTTGAGCTTATTAGCGGGACACAAACACGACTCTGACGCTAAGATTACATTTTCTAACACACTTTTCTTTTTGCATTGAAAAACCCACAAATCACCACCCACTGTAGTAATTACACATGTATCTGCAGTTACAATACAATCTCAGTTTGCCTCCGTCATGCAGTTAACAAACACAGAGGAAAACGTTCTTTTTTCCTACACATAAAACAACCAATAGTTAACTTAACTGAGGAGTTTGAATATTGTCACATGACTTTAAATGTTAATAAACAGAACAGGAGTTCACTGCAACAAGAGTAGATTAAGGGTGTTAATTATTGTTTATCAGAAACCAGAAGCTGCAAACTGACGCTGATGTTTCCGCAGCATGAGTTTGAACTTGTCATTGATAATCCTTTTAATAGTTTAAAAACAGTATTGATAATCATCCAGCTGCCTGTCTGATATCTGACTTGACACTGACATCCATAATCTTTTTGAGTTCGCTTGAGTCTTTTTGCCAATAGTTACACAAAAAAGTCCTGTAAATTGAATCTATTATAGGGGAAATACTGGTAGAGTTCTCAACAGTTATTGTAGTTGGTTATTGATCTTTTCATGGTTAATTTATTACTAAAGACCGTTTTGTTGAGGATTCTTCTCATTAATAAAGCTATAACAATAACTTGTGAAGAAAATATGTACATATACATACAAGCACAAAAGCATCTGTCTATTTAAGATATTATCAATGCAAAATTACACATTTATATCAGTCAACCTTCAAGCAAATGTAATCAGTTCTCCTCTCTTGTTGTTTTTAAGGCAGATGCTGTTGTTTGTTACAGTATTTGGCAGTAATGATGATGGTGGTTGTGAGGGTGGGGGCAGTGAGGTCTGGCTCCCAGTGTGGCTGATGACGGAGCAGCTGCTCCATGCACTAACCTTGGTCCCAGATATTTGTGAAGGCTGATCTGTGCACAGATTATTTTCATGCCACAGAACTACCGAACAAGTGGTTTGTCTGAAACGTCTCCAGAACCTTCATTTTACATTTCAGGGACAGAATGGTGCAGGCATGTGTAGTTTATATATTCACTTTAATTTTTTACGCTCCTCCACATCAACTGAACAGCTGCCGTTACTGTGTTCTCTCTAGATTAATTTGCAAAACACAAAACATTGTTCAATATTAAACTAAGGGTTTAGAAAATCGTTTTTATGTTTAAGCCTATGAATTATTAGCAGCTTGACCAAACAGTGATTTTACCCCAAATCTGTCAGATAGTTTAATTTAAATAAAAACAAAAAAGTCGAAGTTTTAGAAAAGTAAATAAAACGTAAGCAATCTTGACAAAAAAATAACTTTGTCCATTATTCTTTCTTCTGATCCATTAATCACCTCACGACCCCTCAGATTAATCTTGTGACCCCTTTAAGGGACCCGACCCCTATGCTGGAAACAATATGACTAAACCAAATAAAGAAATTAAAACTAGTTCCACCTTGGGTAGCTACAACAGTAATGTGCTACTTTGACCTAAATGCATCAGGTGTTACAGTTTAATATAGCATATATAACAATATATCAGTCATAGTGGATATTTATCTGCAGAACGAATACTTTAACTTGTTATTCTTTTAGTTTTTCTTATTTAAGCAGAAGTTTTTTCTGGGATATTGGTTTATTTGGTAAAGTAAAAGAGAGGCATCTGTTGAGGAAAGGCAGAAAATATGTGGGAAGTGGCAGGCTCTCAGACAGCTTCAACTGTTATAGGGTGATTGCAACATCCACATGTAGCCTGTAAGATCTGTAACAGTGTACCCCTCCTCTTCATATGACACCGCCAACAGCTGCTGCATCCTTTACAATCCTATCTCTGTCCCCGGTGTGCCCATGTGTGGAGGCCAATACCCAGCGAGCCAATAGGTGCCATTTAAAAAAAGCCGAGTACATACAGAGCGAATGAGGAGGAGGGGCGGTAAGAGGGACGGAGGGTGTCATGCATATATTTGTGGTGAGGAGAACTGGATGTAGCATTAGTAGCATTGTCAGTCATAATTAAATTGGCCTCCAGAGGAGATCAAGAAATCTGTATAAACAAAGGTTTTTATGCAAAAAGAAATTGGAAAATACATAAATTAACGTAGAAAGTATGAAGATTGCAGGTCTCCACCAAGGCACATTCCAATCAGTAGTAAAAGATAACTTTTATAGCGACCGGGTGTTACAGATCAGCGATAAATTGTAGCCCATACTACACGAAATACCAAGTTCATGTGCATGCTCACACGCTCATAATGAGGCTAAGCAGGCATGTTTTCATTTTCACCATGCTAATTTAGTGTCGTTAGCCTGCTAGCACTTTTAACAGCCACATAACTGATGATGTAAATGTAATACATTTTGCAGTTATTTGGTCATAAAACAAACTGAAAACTTGACCTCAGGATGCTGAAAGCCAAAATGCGAGAGGATGTCTGAGTGTGTGACTGATAATATTGACAACAATGGAAAGTAGAAAAGGTTGTTGCTGCCGCAAAGAAGAGAAAATGTAAAGCAGAATCCCTGCACACAGCTGAGGCCTAAAATAGGTTCTGGGCTTAGCTTTAATTCCCACACAGCACTGAGGTGATATCTGCTCAGAGGCTCAGGTGAACAAAAACAAACTGTGAGCCCGAGACAAAGATCTCCTGCTGACGTTTACCATTAGACTTCCAGCTCACCCTAAAGGCCGTCAACACAGCAGTAATATGGTACGATATTACAGAGCCAGAACGCTGACTTTATGACCCCTCCCATTTTCAGCGGAAGCCACAATAGTTTATCGTTTTAGCTAAATGCTAGAAAGTACTCATATAGCATTCCTCCACAATTGTAATTTTTAACTGCTATGCAAAAGTCACTGTACATAGCCCGGCTGAAGACCTGTGTTAGACAGGATCTTGCTTCAACTTTCAACAATCAACTTGTTAGAAGCTTTGTAAGACTAGTTGTTGGAGTTGGACCTTTTATTGCTTAAAACAAAGAAATCCATAGTGGTCTTGTTAAATATTAAATGTAATGCTTCCTCAAACATGTTGCAAACTGGCTAAATAGGAAGTCAAACACTAAATATCCTTACGATATTTCTTAAAGTTTTTATTTTTTAGACAATTTCGCACACTCAACCTGCAGCAGATACAAAACTGAACCAACAAAACACAATATTATAAGAAACACTACAGAAATGGGGTCAGTTCATCCCCCTAGCTGCATCCAAGAAACTTGACGCTCAACATTTCACTATTTGTTTATGTCAGACACCCTCTATTCTGCGTATCAGCACTACATGCGATCCCTTCTCTCTCTATGACCGTCTCCTCTTTCTACACTAAACTGCTGCAGTTCGCACACGTGGCTCATTATAGTCATAAATACGATTTCCAAGTTGCATTTAATGCTAGACGTTGGCTGTAAACCATAATAACCTGACCCTGAGCTTCTCTATGCACACTCGCACCTGTCATTCACTCTGCTGCTGGCCCACAGAGACAGAGTTTAGGAGTTCCTCTGTTGGATTTAAGGTGCCGGTGAGTGTTGTTGTGTTGTGTGATGTTCGGAGATTAGCTGAGAAATGTGCATCTGTTAGTGGGTCTGTTTTGTTGACCAGCGACCTTGAAACTTGGAATCAAAGTCTGGAAACATTGCAGAGTGTGTTTCCCTTGTTTATCAAGAACTCACTTTCTCTCTGTATTTTAAGATATAAAGAACAGGGTACAGGGCTGGAAAGTTGTTTATTTTATTTTTATTTTAAGTCACTGTGGAAATCAAGATGAGTAAAGATACATAAAGCACATAAGATCACATAAACTCAAGACATTACTGATTAACATTATCCAAAGGTTTCTTAAAATGGTTTTGTGATTTTGGTTCAGGAAAATCTTACTCCAGACCGTTCTTCTTAACATACCTAATCCAGTACTGTGAACATCCTGTGTTTTTACTTTTATCCATGTCAAAGATAAGACAATACATTGTGGTAATATTTTGTCTCTGTTGAAAGATCAACAATAGCAGAATATCAAGATAAGATAAGATAAACTCCAACAATCTCTGAATATTGGGCACGATGGCTGCCTCAAGCTAAAAGAAACATTAAAATATCCCAAAAACTTTGCAACAATATGATTCTTGAACACCTGAACAAATGTTGTCGTCAAAAACAAATATATTATTCCAAAAAATACAAAATGATCATTTGTAATTTCATGAAATTGCTCCAGTAGGGCATAAACCTCGACCTGGAACCAAGATCCAAGGGTTTTACAACTTCAGTCTTTGCAAATGTCTGTAAAATCTATTTGCTTTTTCTTTTCTTCCAGGTGCTGTGTGCTGTGTTTAAGTGAAACCATCAACACAATCCAAAACCACTCTAACCAATATCATCATAATTAGCTGCAACCTCAAGCTAAAACACTTACCTGAGGGTTAGGAAACATCTGGACTCTTAGAGAACCAGTGTCAGAAATCGTTACTGCAGAAACCAGAAGTAAACTCATGCCATCACCTTCAAAAACCAGTCAAACGATGGCCCCTAAAAAGAAGGCCCCTCGTCAGAAGAAGCCTGCCGTGGAAGCCATCTCCCCGGTTGCCATTGAGACCCCCCCGACCCAGCTGAAGGTAGAAAGCCGTGGTGACGGTGTGGTAGTGATGGAGAGCAGTGTGAAGAAGATCGAGCAGATGGCGGCGCTGGACATCGCTCAGCTGAACAGCCTCAACCTGCCACTGCCGCCGCCCGTCATCAAGCCTGGAGAGAGAGGCCTCGGCCTGGGCAGCGAGCTGACCCGGCCCCTGCATGGAAACGCCCTGCTGGAGGAGCTCAGCAAGATGCGCCAGGAGAAGTACGTTCTTATACTCAGTGTATTTTAATTGTATCACATTATGAGTGAGGCTTTACAACTCTGACTAGATACACTTAAAATACAATACAATATAATTACAATACATTACAGTACAATTATAATGCAGTCTAATTAGAATTTAATGATAGAGTTACAAGAAGTACAATTTCAATACATCACCATAGCGGTTCAGTCATTTTGTAGGCTGACCTGAAAGTGAATACCTTAAGGACTCACTCAACTAAAAGCAATACGATTTTTGTATTGGATTTTTGAATAGTGCAGAAAATAAGATCTGTGGCAAACTCATGTTTAAGATAGAAACCCGTTTTATTCAGCAGGATCATTTCCACATACTATCACCACTTCGATAATATTGAAGCGTAAATGCAATTGCTAGAAGTAAAATGCAAACATTATGCTTAAAACGGAGTGCATGATGGACGCATGACTTTACATCAACAACACTAAGCTAAGTGTGGCTAATGTTTTTTGCGTGAGGACATTTTGTAAACTAATTTAGACACTTTTTTAGGAACAGCTGTTTTTAAGATACATGAAAGCTTCAGAATTTCCACCCGGATATTCGATATTCACTGACATATATTATGACGTAGAATGAATCGTGAACACCTCGTAAGCTTGTATTTCCTCTAGACCTTGTTTCAGGAATCTGACCAAAAACTAAACAAACAAAAAACATTGAATTGAAGACCAGGTAGTGCTGAAAATTGTAACTAATTTCCTGGTTTAGGACTCATAAATGCACTATTCTATATATTACACTTAAGATACAGTACAATCACAATACTATTCATTACAATTATGACACAATACCATTTAGATATGGTATTGTGTTAATACAATATAATATTCATACACTACTGTATTGCCACTGATTGTATTGTTTTACATGGAGATGTTCCCTTTCCTACTTCAGTAAATGATAACAAATTAATTGTGTATGTGTCCTCCACCCTCCTCAGGTTCCTGACTGATCTGGAGTTGGCCTGTAAGACAAAGGCCTTTGACGTCCACAAGCTGGTCATCTCCTCCGTCAGTCAGTACTTCAGAGAGATTCTGGCCAAAGACCCCAGCATGAAGCGCCTGGAGCTCCCCTCCCTCTCACCTCTAGGTATATATACATTCTCAATGAATTTAAATCTAAGATTATTAAATAAGATGTTTTTATCCGGTGTGTCGATCACTCTAAATGCATGTCGTTTAAACTTCCAGGACTTCATTTTAACTTGAGAGATCCTAATCTTTCAGGATGAAAAACAATTAATGGCATGGAAATTGTCATAAAATAAAAAAGTCAATTAGTTGTTTATCAGCAAATAATCACCAACTTTCATATAAATAAAAACACGCAATTTTGTTTTAAGCAACATGCCCAGAATTTTTAAGTTCCTGCTTTTCAATTGTGAGCATTTGTTTTTTTCTTGGGGTTATGAGAAAGTAAATAACAACGATAGGCAATGGATTTGAAGTTTGGTGGCCGTTATTCACAGTTCTCTGACATTTTATAGACCAGATGATTAGTTAACTAAGAAAACAATTGCCATATAAAAAAAATACATTGGTTGCAGGCCTGAAAAAGATTCACACAACAAATATTGACTAATCTTTAGTATTATGAAACTTTGAAAATTACTGAGAAGTTGAGCGGGTAAAATGTTTCTTTGTTTACTTTAATAACAGGTTTAAATAATGACTTCCTCTTTATTCCTCCTTCCTGACAAATATTTGGTTTTAAGTCTGTCCGTTGTGTTATCAGGCCTCGCCAACGTCATCACCTTTGCCTACCTGGGTCGTGTCCACATGTCCCTCTACACTATTGGTTGCACCGTCTCTGCTGCCGCTGCCCTGCAGATCCCTCAGCTCCTGAAGATGTGCATGGACTTCCTCCTGGCCGAGCTCAATGTGCAGACCTGCGTCTACATCTGGAACATCGCCGCCGCCTACAGTCTGGTGCCGGTGTGCGACGCCGCCCGCCGCTTTGTCCTGGAGAATTTTGTCCAGTTTGCAGACACACCGCTGTTCACTCAGTTGACCGTGGAGCAGATGTCCGCCTTCCTGCAGGACGACTCTCTGCTGCTGCCTTCAGAGGTCACCGCCTTCCAGGTCAGAGTTCAAGTTTAGTTTTTGAAGGTCAATAGCAGCAATATTCAGCTAAAAATCAAGGTTGAAATAGCATACCCTGTCAAGAAAAGCTTTTCAGTCCTGACATCCTAATGAGGAGAATTGCCAGGTCTTCTAGCAGGCACCTAAGTATTAACTCGTCGACCCTCTGGGCCTTCTGCTATTTTCATCCAAACCTAAAAACAGAACCCAGACCAGCTGCTCAGAGCATAACACAGACTCACGA
The DNA here is from genome assembly GCF_036324505.1 of Eleginops maclovinus. Classification (NCBI taxonomy): domain Eukaryota; kingdom Metazoa; phylum Chordata; class Actinopteri; order Perciformes; family Eleginopidae; genus Eleginops; species Eleginops maclovinus. Next base: position 5,636,185 of record NC_086361.1, on the reverse strand, counting down.
AGCAGAGTCAGTCCCGTTTATGTCGACTAGGAGCAGAAACCACCAAGTATAACTAACTCACTGTACAGCATGCAAGAAGATCGCTCGTATATTAATATACAACTCTGTTACAGCCCTAAATAGACAGACAGCTTAGAGGAGCGGTGATCACAAGGATTTATAATCTTGACCAAATGTGAGACTGAAAGTGCAATCAAATATTATCACCCTGTATGTATTATGAATTGTCCCTTTATTTCTTATATCTTTTGAATAAGAAATAAATTGACCATCTATATGATTGGGTTTTATATTTGATTTAACAATTCCTTGATTTGGGACAACCAAGTAAAATGTTATCAGACAGGTCAGATCTATAACTGAATACATAGTTTACAACGCTTTGTACTTAGTTGTTTTCTTTGCCATTTTTAAGTAAATGAAATTAATTAAATCTTTTTGAAGTTATAATTTATTATATTATTATTAATATTATTATTTAAATCAAAATGTATATCATATATATATTTTAGTTTACCTATATTTTTGATCTTGGCACATATTTACTATTTTTCTCAGGCAACATTTCCTTTCCAACAATATTTATTGCTGTAGTCAGTTAATGAGTTTAATAGTTTATTTTAAAGTCTTTGGATAGGTGTCAGATATAATTGAAGGCAAATGGCAAATTTGCTTTCAAATTCATAGTATTTGCCCCAAAAAACACAATTACAGCAAAAAGTGGGACTGTGTCTGTCCTATGGTTTAAACAGTTTAAAAGCTACATATGGGAGGATTTTGTTGTTGTTGTTGTTGTTAAATGCTGTTTTATACAGATGATTATAAAACATGACCTACAATACATATTAAATGTAAGTGTTCCTCCTTCAGCTGGCCATGAGGTGGCTCGACTTCGACTCCTCTCGTCAGCCTCACGCTGCGGAGCTTCTCTCTCACATCCGCTTCGAGACGATCCCGGCCAGCGAGCTGGTGAGTCAGATCCAGCCAGTTCCCCGCATGATGATGGACCCTCACTGCCACCGCCTGCTGGTAGACGCCATGAACTACCACTTGCTGCCCTACCAGCAAAACACCCTGCAGTCCAGACGCACACAGGTCCGCGCCGGGCAACAGACCCTGCTCACCATCGGTGGGCGCCCGTCACTCACCGAGAGAGCTCTCAGCCGCGAGGTCCGTGCTTTTAATTTGTTTTCTCTTTGTATTCACCAACTTAATAAAACACAAGGACTCACTGACCTCTGTGTTCAGGTGCTGTGGAGGGACCCTCGTGAAGGAGGAGCCTCCTGGCGTCACCTGAGCCAGCTGCCGGCGAAGAGCTTCAACCAGTGTGTGGCTGTGATGGACGGATTCCTGTACGTGGCCGGAGGAGAGGACCAGAATGACGCCCGCAACCAGGCCAAGCATGCCGTTAACACCCTCAGCAGGTAGGATTCACCACCAAGGTCTGGAATAAATACATAAAACACCGTATGATCAGACACAACCACAGAGCAGGATTTCTAGGACTTTTTATTCATGAAAATTCTACAAAAACAGTGAGAGAAAGGCAAACGAGAAACAAAAAAGCAAACAAATATTAGGTCACAGGATGAATAATGAGCATAATACATGTATGTATGTATGTATGTAAAAATAAGAAACATTGGTGAATCCAAGAAATGAATGGGTACTAATAATAAGAACAAATTGCTGAGACAAACAAAAATAAGAGGACATTTGTTCACATAATGCTTTCTGCATGACAACCAAAGAATGTTTGGCTTACTGGAGGCCCTGGGTTTTCTGGTTGTTGACCCTCTGCCCTCTCCCTCCACCAGATACGACCCTCGCTTCAACACCTGGCTCCACCTGGCCAGCATGCGTCAGCGCCGCACCCACTTCTCTCTGGCAGCCAGTGGCGGCCGCCTGTTCGCCATCGGTGGTCGTAACGTGGAGGGTCTGCTGGCCACCATCGAGAGCTACCTGCCCTCCTCCAATACCTGGCAGATGCGTGCTCCCATGGATGTTCCCCGCTGCTGCCACTCCAGCGCCACCCTGCCCTCCGGAGACATCCTGGTGTCCGGTGGCTACATCAACTGTGCGTACTCCCGCTCCGTGGCGTGCTACAGCGTGGACAACGACACCTGGAGCGAGAAGGCCCCGATGGAGACGCCCCGCGGCTGGCACTGCTCCGCCACCCTCGGAGGGAAGGTGTACGTTGTGGGAGGAAGCCAGCTGGGGCCCGGCGGTGAGCGGGTGGATGTGCTCTCTGTGGAGGTGTTCTCCCCGGAGAATAGCTCCTGGAGCCGTGCAGCCCCTCTCCTCCTTGGCGTGAGCACCGCCGGCCTGTCCCCGCTCGCCGATAAGCTGTACCTGCTGGGAGGCTGGAACGAGGCTGAGAAGCGCTACAAGGCAGCGGTGCAGAAGTATGACCCGGCCACCGACAGCTGGTCCATGGCAGAGGATCTGCCAGAGCCCACTGTTGGAGTTTCCTGCTGCACCCTGACCCTGCCGCCCCGCCACGCACCGCGCCGCCAGCAGCACCGCAATACCCCGGCACACGAAGAGCAGCAGCAGGCCGGGAAGAACCGGAGCAGAGAGAGCAGCATGGCTCCTTCACAAACCATTACCGCATAGAGGGGAAGAGGTTTAACATCAGGGGAACATCTGGATCATGTCTGCTCTTTATTCTGTATCTAGGCCTAAAATAACCTTTGTCAATGTAGAAAAAAATGATATACGTAACACTGAAATTAAAATGTATCTGTTGATCAATTATTACACAAAATATTTTACAATAATAAAGAAAAATAGCAGACAAAAAAAGACCATTACTCTTGACAAAACATTTGTTTTGCTAACACCATGATGTAATTTAAATATATTGTAGAAATTTAAATAAATTAAACATTTTGATTTAATAAATTATGTGAACGGATTAAAATAAATATTATAAACATATATATTTAAAAATATATTTATAGATGTGACTCTTAAGGTTTTAACACTGATAATCTGCGATTAATTTAGCAAAATATGCCTCCAGATCTACACAATTTAGACAAACCATTGGTCCCTAATTCTCCCTGAGGTGATCAAATATTTACTTGACATATTATGTCAATTAAAATGTAACAATGATAATTTAAAATGGAACCAAATACCGACCCATGGAAAGCCCTTGTATGTGCTAGATTTGCAAGAAGGAAAAGAGAGCTTGCATGATCCAAAGTGGTCTCAGGAGGTTTTACATTGATGGAATGTGGGGAGAAAAAGATGGATCAGGGATCGTAGTGGAGCAGGTGGAGAGGTGATGGTGGTAGGAGGATGATGATGGAAAGCTTGAACAGTGGCGGTCAGCGTTTGTCACTGTGAATCCACTGGCAGTTTGTGTATAAAGATGTATCTAGGCAGTGTGTGTGAGGTTCAACTGTGAAAATAAAGTGTGTATGTGTGTGTGACAGGTGTGTGTGACAGAAAAATGAGCCAATTCTGACAAAATCTGCTATATTTAAGGTTTTTACACCAGCCAACTTGGAAGTATTTCTTCACTGGGATCGAAGCAGGTCAGCAACAAAACAAGATTATGGTTTTATTTATTTTATATATATATACTTAATTCTTTCAGAAGTAGTGCAGCTTAATTGTGACAAAATGAAAAAAAAATGTAGTAAATATTTTCTAAGTGCAACGAAGTGAAAGGATTAGGTGAACACAAGAGGAAGGCGGCGTAAACGCAAAACCAAACATAAAAATAAAGGATAATTTGCCCCAAACCTCACCTGCGTTCATTTTAAAACTCGTTGTCCTCTTTTAATTTATACTGAAACTAAGACAAGTGAAGAGCCAGTGAGACTCCAGCAGGTAGAAGGATAAACTGATGAAAAGCTGCAGCTGCATTTTGAGTTAATAATCCCTCTGTATTTGTCACTGGAAGTGCTCTGTGCTGCTGGTTTCACTGAATAAAGCATACATTATTAAAACATTAAATCTGTCTTTTTCATTCATTGGGGGAAATCATGGGAAATGTAGTCTACAAGAACAAGATGCAGATGTGATGCAACATGTTTGAGCTCAAAGAATTATATTGGAATAAAATGTAGCATAGCATCAGCACTGAGCTAGTATTTGACTAACCGCTTAGGTATTTAAGGGAAAGTGTACCGGACGCAGTGATGGATATTTTCAGGTTAAAGTATGAAAAGCACAGGTCGTCAAACAGGAAGAATATCATGTCACTGTTAAATACGAGGTTTTTATATTAGAGTCAGCAGCATTTAAATGTAGGTGGTCAAGGTTTATCAAATGTTAAGTTAGATATACTGTTGGATAGTTTCATTTATCGTTCAAAAATGTGTTTTACATTCTCAAAAATAAAGTGAAGATAGTAAAAGGTAGTTAATAGATAAGGATTTCTAGCAACATGAAATGTAAGCAGCATTTTGGTGAAGCTGGTTAGGTGAGCAAACTTTTACCCATTTTATTTGAGTGCTTCACTATGGATTTAGGCAAAATAACTGATAGAGATATCTGTCATAAAGTAGTTGAGTAAAAACTACCATATTTCCCTCTAAAATGAAGGGTGAGGAATTTTAGTATCAGAAAGATACAAACTACCTTCAGAGTTGTATTCAAGTATCCGAGTAAACTAACTCGCTCATTTTTCCCCACTGCTTAGTTGTGAGGTTTCCCTGCAGATGGGTTCTGTTAAGGGTAAGTTTCAATCAACTTAAAAATATATAGACACAGGACAATGATTCCTTAAGAGTCAGTGAGTAGCTTAAGTAGGAATCAATTAACAGAAATATATAGACAGCTACTCTCGTTTAGTGTATAACCATCTGAAAACTTGAGGATTGCTTGTGTTTTTAGAGATGGAGAACGTGTTCATGTCACTACTCATACACGCAAATGCATAAGCTTGAAGGCATAAGTTATCATTAAACACTTTCTAACTTTTAAGTCATACTGTGCCCTAAGTAATTATGTATGGACACACTTTGTACTGTACCCAACTGCCCACATATTATAGTTCTTTAAGTAAACATTAGCTGAAGGTTTGAGAGCCTAGAAATACCACAACTTGAGACAAGTCATTTTTTCCCATTTATTTGTTACAAACATCAAGGGGTGGTCCTTTACTTGCCGGGGAGGATGATACCATCATACTGTAAAAAAAATAAATGACAAACATTAGATCCTGAGCAACAGAATATGAGAGGAATTTGTTTAGTATAATTGCATCTATGAGGGTACATTGGGGATAAAGCCAGAGAATGTGGTAAAAAATCTCCCCATCATAAACATGTTTGATAAAACATAAATTTAAAAGAAAAATCCTAACTTTAACATTGTATAGGGATTCCCTCCTTTCCTTTTGAATAACCAATACCAACTATTAAATAAAAGCAGGAAAGCTAATGTTCTGTTTCCAGGTGAGTTAGGATTTGCAGTAAACTACTCACTTTCTGCTGGAACCAGCGCATGGCCTCCTCTTTGCGGATGCGATGCCTGAAGCCGATGCGGCCCTTCTTCCGCTTCTTGTCAGCAATGCTGAAGCCTGGTCTGCCCAGAACCTGAACACAGAGGAGACGACAGGCTGGTTAGAAATCTTTAGCAATGTCTGTCAATTACACAGGAACACTCTAGGAACAGCATGTAATACTTTACATTTGTATTGCCTATTTACTTCAGTACCGGTTCAAAGTTGTGCTTAATATTTCATAAACATTTTGTAACACAGGAGTACAGTGATCCTTTTTCTACAACCTGAAGAATATAAGATAAATTGATTAATTGGAGTTATTTATTCTGCATTACACTAATAGGAGGTATTTCACATTTTATTAAATGATCTGATCTAAAAACAAAAAAGGAGCATCTGCATTTGAGTACCCTCTGATTCTAGATCAAAAAACATGAGCACCGTGAACATCCTTTTCATCAAAAAATGCAACAGATCCTACAACTAGAACAGCATTTAAATGATTTTGTTGACGTTCTTACCGAGGAATGAGTGCCAATAAAAAATGTCAACTAAGCTGCAACATCTTAAGTGTAAAGCACAAATCCCCTGTTTAAGTGTCTAAACATAAACTTTGTCTTGAAGGTGTACTTATTCATCAAAGCAATGAAATAATTTGCTACTCACCACGTAGAAGTCCAGTCCGTAGATACCGATGCTGGGGTCGTACTTGATACCGAGATCGATGTGCTCCTGGATACCGAAGCCGAAGTTTCCTGTGTCTGAGAAGTTGTTCTTTCTCAACTCGTACTCACGCACCTGGAGGCAGGAAGTGTTAATGTGTTAATAATGTCAAAATGAAAAACATGAGCTACTCTGCCCCATACTACTCCCTTAACTTCAATTTAAAATGTAATTCAAATTGTATTGGTCCTCAGTTGCTCCTGAGGTTTCATCTATTTTCCCTCCAAGTTTCTATACTGTGGCATGCTGTACAGATTGCATATCCCCTTGGAGCCACAAGCCAAAAATGAGAGTTCAGTCTGAACTACAGAGAAATTAAGAGCAATAAACCACATGACTTTCTGACCTTGAGTCCTTTCTCGAGGATCTCCTCTGCTTTGGCACCACGGACAGTGCAGTGGACAGCAATCTTTTCATTTCTGCGGATACCGAAGGATCGCACGGTGTAGCGGGCTGCAGAAAAAACAAGAATATACGAAAACTTCAATACAGTACTTTAATTCCTAAAATACTTTAATCCCTACAAACTGTTCAGTTGTTCCCCATTATTTCTCTATACACATGTTGAACATTTAAATAAACCGACAGAAACAAATGTCACTGATGTACAGGGGGAAAAAAAGGAAATGACACAAGGGACAGGCTTTCTTTACACTGACCTTTGGAGAACACGGGAGTCTGTCCTGTGAGCTGCTCCAGCACCTTAGCAGCACGGGTCAGTCTGTCACCGCTCTCACCTACGCAGATGTTCAGGCAGAGCTTGCGAATACGAAGCTCCCTCATGGGGTTCTCCTTCTTCTCACTCTGTTCCTGCAGGACAAACATATAGCAATTGTTAGAGTCAATGCAATCACACAGAATGTTAATGTCCCACAGCTAAATATGACTAGAAGATTGAAAAGTCAACAAAAACAAACATTTCACACTCGTTTGGCTCTTCAAATGAAAGAAAGACGGAACTTTACACACTCGTTTGGCTCTTCAAATGAAAGAAAGACGGAACTTTACACACTCTAACCTAACTGGCTAACATAGGAAAGACCTATTTAGACGTCATCTGCTAACGTGTTAGCATTGACTAGAAAAAACTAAACCAAAGTTTCAACAACAATTCAGTTTCAGTTTGACATTAACATGCATTATTATCTATAAATCCAGAGTCCAGACACTGCTTTTCTCCGACTCTAAAAATCCAAAAGACGCGGACAGACACATCAACACATGCCGGCCGGAGGACATGTCGGTACATATCCCCACTGTCTGCTGATAGCATTGACACAAATCACGTCACGTTTTGTTCCAAATAATAACTAAAAAAGCACATACAGCAGTAGAGACATGTCTGATCCATAACCGCAGTATCACATTTTGGCTAAAATACCAATAGTGAGTATATATTACTGCAAGTATACGTGCGGACCGAGTTATCAAGGAGCTAGCACGCTAGCATCGCTAGATTTTTTTTGTTTTTAAGTCCTCCGTTACATGTATTGCATTAATAACACCCTAGTTTAATAGTTCATAATATAGTTTAAGTCTCTGTACGTGAAACAGTGGTGAATATGACCCTACAGCTCCGATGATTGTGGATTTCTAATACAACTTCATGTTTGTTCGATGAGAGACAGTACTCACCGCCATGTTGGATCACTAGAAGAGGGCGTCACGTTTCCGGCGACAGAGTTTTATAATGATGTGTTCCTGGCAAATAACCCCGGGAAGACATCGCGGGGAAACGCAAGGGTTCCGGTTTACGGCGCTTACAGCAGAAATATTACTCGGAAAAACAATATATTTTTGATATTATATTGTTCCATCTTATAAAACACCCAACAGGACTTTAATGGCTTAAGGTGCTCCATATGGTACAAATGGTTTTTATGAAGAGTTAAAACGATTGATTGAAAAATTTGCACTTATTGAAGACATGTAGACAAGAAGTAGGACCAAACAAAATTCATAAATGTATATTATTTATTTTTGTTAGTATAAAATGTGTTGTTTGCTTAATGTATAGGTTATTTTTGGTTAATCTTTTCTTATTATTTATAACATGAAATAAAATCTATTGATCTAATATATCAATATGATATGTTGATCAAGAAAAGGTTGATTGTTTCGAAGTGATTTTAGTTACATGTGCTTTTGCCATATATGTCTCTTAATACCCTTTATTCTGTATTACACCAAAAAGACAAGGCATTGAATTTCATTTAAGACCTTTAATTAGAATCAACATATTCATTCAATTAATCATTCAAGTACACTTTACAGTAAATCACAAAAACGTGTCCAAAAGAAAACACTTAACCTAAAATTAACATTAAGTTTCAGAATACACATGATCAACCTGTAAATGAGCAGAACCCAAGTCTATTTGCAACAAACTTCATATGATTCAATAAATATGATATTATCCAATCATTGATCATTTTATTAGAATCAATAAGGAATACCTCCCGTAATGAAAACCTTAATTCCCTGTTTTCCATCAATTTATAGGCTAAAGAGGGAGGAGTTTCTTTGATGCTTTATATGTTCAGTGTGAATCCCCATTTCTTCTATAACTTAAATATAAAATAGGACAACAATACTGCCACAAACACTAGGACTAGTTTTTTCATCAATGCAGTCTCCAGAGAGGACAATGCAGTCAGAATGATTGGCTTATCAGTGGATGTATCAGAGAAGCAGAGAGGACCATGAACAGAGACCTGAGGGTCCCGAGTAGTGAGGCTACAAGGTTCAGATTCTCTCCAATCTCTCCTCACCAAATTATTGGCAGAGCGGGGGGAAGAGGGTGTTAGAATGGAAGACAAAGAAGTGGAAAGTGAAGAGGGGGAGTCAGCAGGTGAGGTAGGAAGTGACAACCTTTCATCCTCTATCCCTTTCACAAAGTTGCAGAGCGGTGAGACAGGAGCAGAAGGCTTCAGCAGTGGCAAGCCTTCCCTCCTCTGCTCCTCCAAAGCGTGGAGGAGGAAAGACAGTGCTTTGCGGGGGAAGACAGCACTGGAGAAGAGGTTGTAGTTGGGAGCGAAGAAGTGAGGGAGGACTCCTGCGCAAACGTGGGCCTCCAGAGCCCTGAGGAGTTGCAGGAAGCAGGCAGGGAGCTGCTGGGGAGCCCACATCGAGTCGTCGAACCTGAAACCCAAAATAAAACATTTTAGAAAAATGACTGTAAGAGAAATGATGAAACGATTTATTCATAGTTCATTAAGAAACACTTAAGTCGAAAAAGTACTTCAAGGTGGAAAGAGTACCAGCACAAGACAAAACCAAGAAGGCATCAATGACAACAGAAATTACATTTGAACAGTCTGATAAAGCATGGAAGAAGGTAGAGCTTAGTGACCAGGAGAGGAAGCAGCAATGGAAGGCAGGGAAAGGCAGCTTAAATACACAACTTGTTTGAGTTTATTCATCAGATGTTGAGATGGAATCAGCTTTTTATCAGTTGATGTAGTTGGGATTGACACCCATGCTTGACACTGTGGCATGCAATGCTCAATTCTTCAACCAGTAATACTAATATCATTCAAAAATGACTAGTACTACAACTGCAACAAACAGAACTTACAGCAATTGGCAAATTGTATGCGTAATACATATAATGTAATCAAGTCTAACCTGTTGGACAACATGTGAAGGAAGGCAGTCTTCCCGTGATATGAGCAGAGGGGATCCAGCTCTTTGGGGAAACGCTGTTTCAGACCTTCAATCAGAGACTTGAGCAGCATCAAACACCTTTTACTGTCGGAGAATAGCAAATCGTCTATTGTGAAAGGGCCCTAACAAATAATAATAATTATTGTATTGTAAATACAGTTATTTATAATAATAATAATAATAACTTACACAAATGCAAGACAAAATAAAGATAACATTAAAAGTTGAAGATGCAAGAAAAAATACAAAGAAAAAAGGATCAAATTAATGCAATTTATGTCAATGATTACATTGGTAATCCATTAATCCATGTTCATCTTTAATAGGCTGTCAAGTCTGCAGTTCTAGATGTTAATAAGACAATTTTAATGATAAAGTCTGAAGTTATACGTTTTAACAACCTGGCAATCTGATTTATAAAGAATAACTTCATATCCTTTAACTAGGAGTATCCTTTAGAAAGTGGCACAGAAAATGCTTAATATAAATAGTCATTTAAAAAGCACTTGTATTAAGATATTTCCTTTCAGTGTTTGCTCTGTATAACTGATACAAAACCTTACACAAAGGATTAGATTAAAAAAGAACTGATTGTTTGGGAAGATCTGAAAAGTTCAGAGCCTAACCGGCAGCATCTGTTGGCTTTGCCCTCACAGCAGGTTTTCTTGTTGCCATGGCTCGTGATGATTTTCTTCTCAACGTGAGAGAAAGAAATCCTCCAACTTTCTGTTGCAGAAAGACAAAAACACACTGAAGGGAACATCACACAAATAACACTCACAAAATAATAACAGTCCTACATGTCCTCCTGTAGCGGTCAGCATTAGAGGGTTACTGAACCGTCTTGCCTGTGCCTACAGAATTTCACGGACACGTTTCAACTACAACAAGACATAAAGCAACTACAAAAAGGGGCAAGCAACAACAGACACAAACTAACTGAAATGACACACATGACCAAATCAGAACAAAGTGACTATAAAGAGACTCAAAATGACCTATGAAGAAACACCCATTTACCACAAAGAAACAGAAAACTGCTACGAAGAAACAGAAATTGACCGCAAAAGACACACCATAAACACATATAGACTCAAATCACGGTAAAGGCGTAGAAAATGTCCATGAAAAGACACACAATGATCACAGAGTTAAAACAACTTTAAAGTCTGTGTGTATTTCTCAAATGTAGGAGAGCTGGTGTTGCCCTTTACATGTCCGTGCCAAGGGGCCTATCACCTCATTATCCATACAGGGTATTCAGGAGAAACATGCAAGCAGAGCCATGTTGTTTATTTGAGCATGTTTGCCTTTATTAGACAGAGATGGACTGAAAAGAGGAGAGGGGAAGAGGGTATGCAGAAACAGATAGATTTTGTCAGTCATTGTTGTTTACAGAATGATGTTTCTCTCACCTTTGGCTTCCTCGCTGAGGTTTCTCCCCTTCATCCTCTTTGGTACGAAGTAACACGGTAAACTTGTGATCTCTTCCCAGCCAGTTATCCACATCAGGGCCACTACGGACTATGAGAGGCCAGCCCTGAGAGGGGTGAACCTCCAAACAGGAACAAGAACAAGTGCTTTAAGTGCAATGCTTCTGGCCTTTAGTTGAGTGTTTCAATTGTGTGGTTTACTACTTTTATTTTTCATATTCAGTTAATAGCTACTTTGCAGAACTAGATCCTTAATAAAAAAGATATATTATTATTTATATAACTACCAGGCAGAATATAAGACTATTTAAATCACGTATGTTAGAGTATAATACACCTTGTTCTGAAACGCTGCATAACGAAATGAGATGAAACAAGGTGTATAATCAACTTACTGACTGAAAAATAATTATAATGATTATTTTGATAATTACATAATTGTTTTCATGCAAAGATATCAGAAAATGTAATTTCCAGTCGTATGGCGATCTTCTGGTCTTCTCAAACAATTGAACTTTGAGAAGACCAGATGGACATTTCCTCTATTTTCTCACATTCTTCATAGACCAAATGATTCAATAATTAATTTAGAATGTAACAGCTAGATTAATCAAAAACGAAAATAATATATAGATTTATTTCCTCTCGTCTCTTATCAGTATCTGTAATCCAATACCCATGGAACATTTCTGCAGACTGACACTACTCTCTATGATTTACCTCCAGAGCAGGAACCAGGTCCAACGAGATCAACTCGTTGCCGTACACGTCATTCCTGAACAGAGACAAAGTCACAGCCGGTGAGCTGGGTTTCTTCCTGTTCACCTCCCAGCGACAGCCTTCCTCTGGCACTGGAAGTAAAAAACATGATTAAACAGATTATCCAGGTTCCCAAAGTAGGATGAACTTAAAAAAATAAGCAGAAAATGAGTCCTAAAATCTCCAATTCCAACAGAAAGCAGGGCAAATTTTCAATCAGAGCGATAAATGCTGATCAGACCTTTGTAGTTATTGAGGAACTTGCGGACCAGGCGAAACGTCTCACTCAGGATCTTGCTGGATGAGAGGGTGCACTCGTTCTCCAGGAGAAAAGTTTGTATGGGGTGCCGAGTTGGCCGGGCAAGAATGATCTGGTAGAAGAGGCCTTCGTCGAGCGCCTTCATGTTTAAGTGTGATGGAGCCTGAAGCTTCAGCATCATGTCGAACTCATCCGGGCTGTGGATCTGAGATTAAACATCAGGAAGATGGAGGTGCTTGTTTGTGTTCTGTAAATAGATGAGTATTTCTTTCTCTCTTCTCAGCTGAAACCCATTCAACATTGACTTTAGAGTGTAATGTAATTTTCTGCCACTAGGTGTCCCTCAATCTCAACAATAACAAGAAGCAAAATTTGCTGAAATTGTTGTCTCCAATACTATTAACTTCACTGAAGTAATTTTTTCCCGGTCATCATTTTTGGGAGGTTTTTTTTGCTGAATTCTATGGAAAGCTGTCCTACTTTACAAGACAAACTCAACTCAACTTTAACCAATTAAAGACTAAATAAAGCAATTTCAGGTTACAAATAAGTGTGTGTTAGGTGCAATGCAACTGCTGCTTATGTTAACTCATTTTTTTTCTCTGACTGCTTACGATTTGGTTGTTAGACGATGACTAAAGTCTTCTACTGGCAAAAGACGGCCAAGATCTAAAAATTGTTTTGTAAAAATGTGGCCTAAAACTGGATAAAAAGTTCATTTATGAAAGCTTCTGGCAGGCAATGACACACATGACCACGGCTTTAAGGTCAAACATGCCCATAACAGCTGTGCAAATGAAACAGAACTTCACCGTTATTAAAAATACATTTTCTCCAGGTTTGACATTTGGATAATATAAGTTCAAAAGTCACCAAAAAGTCCTGTTGTTTTTAGACCTTTTAGACATATTATTATTAGTCCGAATATTGTCTGTGTCTGTAGCTGAATGGTTGCATATAGACATTTGAAGAGTTCATTACGTTCTCACCTTCACTCTCTCAAAGTAGCTGCCGGTGGTGAGGAAGTCAGCTGACTGGAAGAAAGGGTGACTACTGCTGTTCCGCAAGAATTTCACCAGG